>NW_010103364.1:10259-38765 GCF_000699245.1 Pterocles gutturalis | reverse complement strand
CTGGGGAAAAGGAACTTTAATAACTCACCGGAAAGCTTCCAACCGAGAGCCGTGCTGTGCTAGGCTACGGGCAAGTGCAGGCTGTGTGTGTGCCCCGCTGATTCGAGTGGTTCATCCTGGCAAGTTGCTTGCCCCAAAACACCCCTGTGGCCAGGTGCTTTTCTAAGTCAGTGCACACAACCGTGGCCAAAAGTGCCCAGGTCCAGTGGCCCTAGTCCTCTGGAGCCAGTGCTACGGCCTCTGGCCCAAGCTGCTGCTGGTGCAGGTGCCAGCTGAGGTTTGCATGCATCACTTCAGCTTGCTGCAGAGCTTTCAGCTGAGGAGAGCAGCCAGGTTAAAATATTACCTTCAAAGTCTTTGTCTCCAGTAACTCCAGCATCCCTGATATCTCTAATAGTGTACACAGCCAGTATGAGTGACAATAGCAGGGAAGTACCATTTATATTAGATTCTTCTTGAGGTACAGCAACATTCCAGGCCTTCCCAAAACTACGTCAGTGGGTTTTTTTTCTGTGTGCAGGATGCTTTTCATAAGAGACCAAAGCTTTTCCAGAAGCCAAACACATCAGTTTCCCTCTCTTCCTCCGAAAAAGAGGGAAGTGTGTGGCCAGTTGCAATGACAGCACATGGGAGAGGTGTTGCCCTGATGAAATAGCTGCATCCTTGCAGGAGGCTCTCTCCAAAAGGAGAATTGCTCTGTGAGCCAGAGAGCCACAGAAGCAGGACTGCCCCTGCAGTGAGCGCCCATTCCCAGAGAGGAATGGGGGGCTGCAGACTTAGCACCTTCCTGCTTATCACCAGGGGAGGGAAAACATCTGTGAGAATTACTTTATTTTTAGATTAGTCCTCTGAAGCAGAATGGGAATTCCGCTGAAAAAAATGACATTTCTTGGTTAAGGTTAGTCCCTGCTTCCCATCCCATTCCCCTGTGGAAGGGAGCAGAGTGACAGCATGAGCATAAAGGCATTTCAGAGGAGCTGAAGTATCGAAACAGATACTAATAGATAGTTTGCCTCACACCCATTTTTCTTTCCCCCCTCCCTTTCATTTAACCCCAACTTGGGTTTCCTTCTTTCCTCAAATCCCATTTGGCTGGCTTTGAGGAAAGCTGAGGTCTCCCAGGCTACCCGCATAAACACCTGTGGGAGGGGAGAAACAGGCTCAAGGAGGATGAGGAAAAGCATTTGGGAAATAAGTTTTCAAGCAATTTTTCTCTCCCAGATGTGTTAGACGTACTGCTGCATGAGTGTTTTTAAGTGTCTTTGTAGACAGCTGAGCAAAGATGTAAGTTCCCTGGGACTCTCCCTTGGGCAGCCCCGCAGCCTGGCGCAAAACACCTTTTCCTGCTTTCCAACGCCACCTGTTGCCCTTCCCCTCCCAAGTGTGCTGGAGAGTTTGTTGTAGGCAGAAGCCAGGTTTCCCTCTAGTGGTTTGATACTTTCTGTGCAGCCGTGTAGTATAACAGTGTAACTTGGGCCTTTTGGAGATTCAGAGCAATCTCTGTCTTTGGCAGCTCTAGGTGGGTGCAGATGTTTTCCACGCGGAGCAGCGTGCAGCTCGGGATTTACCTGGTGGGCACTGGCTCCTTTTGCTCTGCCAGGTGTGATGCTGGCAGGTACAGGGACACACTGACTACGCTGCAAAAGCTAGATGTCGATGATGTGGTTAGATTTTTAATTTTCAAAATTATTTTATGGGTATAAAAAATGATTGTGTCCTCATAGATGGCATAGATGGCAGAAAAGCCCCTGATGGGCCATTGTACATAAAGAAGCAATCTCTGGTTTAGGAGGTTCCTCAACTACAGGCTGCAGTAACCTGGAAAAGTATTTGGTGGGCTTCCAGCTTGCCTCAGCGAGGATGGTCTTCTAGCTTTGTGGTGTAGTGCCAGTGCCCTGCAAATCCAGCCTTCCCTGGGCTCAGATGCTGTCAACAGACAGCATTGCAGCAGCAGCAGGGACTGGGACAGCTTGGGGTGTGCTGGATTTCTGTTCTCTCAGCCTGACTGCAACTGGAAAGAACCTCGTGGTGAGGCTGATTTCCATGCGAGACTCTCTTCCTCATGGCACATGAGAGAGGCGGTGAGGTGAGTTCATGCACTCACACTTTTTCTCTGTCTGCCTACAAACAAGAGCTCTCTGCTGACAGGGGAGCCCAGAGGCTCACAGAAATCACTAATACTGTGCAGCAGAGTTAAATCTGAGCAAAAGGAAAAAGCTCTGGCTACCAGTGACTGAAGACAGTTGTTTTCAAAAGATCCAGAGAGAACTGTGAGAACATAACTCTTTCAGACACTTGAAAAGGCCACTTAGCACAGAGATTAATCACCATATTGCCAACAAAACAAAACAAAAACAAAACCCAAAAAACACACCAACTTACTTTAAATCTGGAAGTGCCATCTGGAGAATAATTAATAAACCTTCTGGTTCATGCAGAACATGTTAGAATCAGGAGTTCAAGAAAATAAAGCAGTTTATATTAAAAAAAAAAATATATAGTAAACTACTCATGCTCTCTGCTCAGAAATGTTTGTTGTGGGAAATTCCTAGTTTCTCTAGTGTTACAAGCCTAATGCATCAGAAACTAAATTTATGCAGAAGTTTTTTTTTCCCCTCCTGCATGCGACAGCCACTGCCATTTCTCCATTGCTGTGTCTTTCCTAGATGCTTACTTGCTTTCTGTTCCCCTTACATTCTTTATGTCACACTGCTACTTTTTGTCACCAGCACAGGGAAGAAAACAAGAAAAGGGAGTATTCTCTCTGTGTTGTTACTTTTAAACTGGAGACTGAAGGTTGTGTTCACAATGTTTCTTCTCAAATCAGGATTTTAGAAATGAGAGAGGATGACTCATGGAGATTTTTCTTCAGCTGGTGTCTTAAAAAGAATCTTCAGATATTTTCTTATTCTTTCCTTTTTTTGTGAGAGCTCTCTGGTTGATTGCCTTTCCCGAGGTTACTGACATCTAGGGTTTGTTGCTCCAGTATAGGTCATTTATTGGATCAGATCTGCTAGAAATCATTTAATGCCATAGGCTTTGTTGACCAGAGACAGGCTGCTCTGGCACAAGGTGGAGAAACAAAGGTCAGACAAGGCAGGTGAAAGATGGCTCCTCCTGCATTTTATAGGTTGGTGCTGAGTTATCTATGGAGCTTAATGATGAAATGGGTCAGTGAGGGATGCTGGTGCAGAGTCAGGTCCTTGGATTGCATTGGTACCTGTTGGGAGGGGTTAGGCTGGCCTGTGCTGTCGCTGGAAAGGCAGGTGAGGTTGCACCACAATTAGCAGTAAATGCTGCTTTTAGAGAAAAGCACTGGATTGTCATGAAACCAAGGCTCCTTACCAGCTGCATCAGCACAGCTTATAAGCATGTTTAACAAGAGGGTAAATACAGGCCTGAGGAAAAGCTCTGGTACCTACTGCTCTTATTCACAAATCCACCTTGCTGATAAGAGAAAGTGAATGTTTTTAACTTGCATGCATTTCCCCCAAAACATTGCTGTTTGCCAAACCTGCTGCTTATCCTTCATTGTGCCCCTGCCTCACAGCAGTGCCACAGTCGTACAGCATCAGCGGAGCACCTGGTGGCTGGGCAGCCAGAGGAGCTGCAGACAGGAATGGCCTTGCACACCTCAGCATTTTGCAAGTTCACAGTTAAAAAAAAAAAGTCCTCATGCTGTGGTTTCAACTTCTGCCCTGGCATAAATTCATTGTGATGATTCAGGCTGTCAGCGTGCTCACATCTCTGGCGTGCATTTGACAGCTGGCGTGGTGGGTACATGGGGCAGCCAGGCCCTACGGAAAGATCCCTGCCTTTGCTGGTTGCCACTGGGAGAGTAGAAAGGTATTGAACACCAGCCACATCCTTCCATTCACCAGAATAATAGCAAGGAACGGAAATGAGCAGCAGTAAAAGATCTAATTTACCATTAAATTATAGTTTAAACAAGACTCCCTTCCTTTCAAGGCCGGGCTGGATGAGGCTTTGAGCAATCTGGTCTAGTGGAGGGTGTCCCTGCCCATGGCAGGGGGGTTGGAACTCGATGATCTTTAAGGTCCCTTCCAACCCAAACCGTTCTGTGATTCTACGATTCCTGCCCCAAGATCACTCCTGACCTTCTTCTGCCTGTCCTGCCCTGGCCATGGTGGCTGGCGAGCAATTGTCTGTTGCCGCCTCTATGCTGTGAAACCAGATTAGATTATGCAGCCCCCTTCCTTCTGCCACCCAGGGCTCTTCTCAGAAGAAATTATTGAATAACCGTTGTGACAGGCAGAAGTGTAAACCTTAACTTATCCAGGTCATGAAATAGCTGCGGCAATGTGGGGGAACTGTGCAACCCCTGTGGGGTGTGCGTGCTGGTGTCGTGCCCTGCTGAAATGTGACATCTCCATGGTGCAGACCTGATGTACAGTCTCTCTGCTGGGGCACTGAGAAAAGCTGGTCCTTCAGTCCTTGGTCAGTACAACGTGACTTTTGGTGGAAATATGATGTTTCTGGAGCTTATTTTTATACAGCAACATAGGATAAGAGTTAAACAAGTGACTGCAGGCTGTGGCACCCACCAAGGGCAAGAGACCTTTGGATTTGCTGTTGCAATTTTGAGGCTGATAAGATGAGGCTTGAAATATCCATGTCAATTTTTTGCCAAACCCAAGCAGGGAGCCTGGCTTGAAGGCCAAGTGCCAGAAAGACAAAAGTATGAAGAGTTCATCTGGGTAGAAAAATGGAACCAGACAGAAGTGACACAGGAGTTTTGAAGTTAGTAATGCTGCCGGCAGATTGCTGCTGGGGTTTCTGATAGCCAGGGTTGCAGATGCCTTTTAGCAACCTTGAGGACAAGGAGTACATGGTGTCAGGCACTGTCCCCAGCTGGTGCACGCAGTGCCCACACAGGACAGCTCATCCCGTTGGAGTGACTCGGCGATGTTTCTGAGCCTTCATTCAGAAACTGAGATGTAGGAATTCTTCTACCCTAAGCTAACGATAATGAGCCACCCAGATTTTCACTTCCCCAGAAGTGTCCTTTTTCTGTCTTCGATGAAAGCATCTTTGAAGAACGTCATGGCTTTTTGGGTGACAGCTTTCACACTTTCCCCCCACACCTGACATTGAGCTGAACTCTCGTTTTTCAGTCAGCTGCCCTGGTTCAGTACTTGGCAGCGGGGTTCAGTTTAAATGTGACAGCAACAGCAAATGGAAAGTCCCAAGCAAGAAAACTGGTGTGAAGTGTTTACCAGACCTCTGAGAGCATCAGCATGGAAGTGACACTGTCTGTGTCCAGCTCTGTCATCAGTTCATAGAATTAGAATTAATAAAAGGTAGGAGATGCCAGTGCAAGATGTTTGTGCCCACCTGTGTCCTGTAGCTGCTGCAAGGGTGGTGTGGCCTGCTGAGGGCAGGATGTGGCCATGCATGAGGGGTGATATCTGCCCCAGCCAGCCTGCGAGGTGTAAATTCCCGCCCTCTTCACACCTGTACCCTCGTGACTTGGAAAATAGGAGGTTGATGTTGTCCAGACTTGGCTCCAGAGAAATCTGGGAAGTCTGGAAGACAGAGCATGTCTTGTGCTAAGAAGGTTAAGTTGTGTGTCTTTGAAAGCTTGGTGGATGTGGCAAGAGTGCCGGGTTTCTGCAGCCAGATCAAGGCAAGGCAGGCAAGGCTTGCTCTGTATGGACAGTTACGGTCTGTCTGTGCATGGAGTGGGGGTTTCTGCCTCCCAGGTGGCGGTGGAAGTGTCAGTACCTTGTTGGCAAGTGCTCAGCTCCCTCTTGTCTCCTGGAGGTTGCTGAGCCCACCAGAAATGTCAGAAAACAGCAGATTACTGCTGCCTCCTCACTGCTTAATAGATCCCTTAGCTCTTCTCTGTACAGTGTGGGAGAGCCTGGCCAGATGAGTTATGAATTTAGAGGATATTTCTTCTACTAAATCAGACCAAAAGCTCTGTGTGAAAGAAGAAAAAAAAAAAAAAAAACCAACAAAAGAGCACAGTCCATTTTTCTAGTTGGGGGAGCCTAAGGGGGTTTCCCCATCATGCCCTTGGTCGCTGTGCCACTTATTTCAGCCCCAGCACATCCAAATCCCTGACTGCCCTGTGCTCAGATAGGCGCTGCTCAAATGGTGAGGAACAGAGGTTTGGTCCTTTGACACAGGAAAGGTTTATCACACCTCTGTTCTGCGAGTGGAACATTCTCTCCTGCCTCTTTACCCTCACAATCTAGCTGCTCTGGGGCAGACATTAGGAGCGGCCGTGGTCGTGCCCAGAGCTGCTGTGGAGACTGGCTGTGGCTGTGGGGACTATCCCTGCACTCCATGCCCAGCACCATCCTGCCTGGCACAACCCAACTGTCTCCTCCACAGCCCCTCTGAGGCTCCCTTCCTCTCCAAGCCTCAGTAAGCTCCCAAGGACTCACTGCTGTACAGAGGCTTTGAGGTGAGTTTTCTGTGGTGAGGAAGTGTGGCCATCATTGACCAAGCATTCATGGTATGTATTTTTGGGCATATAGCTGCTAGAGGAAGAGGCGTTACTCAGGGTAAGGCAGCTTAGCAGAATCTGCTCAGAAATACTTTGTTTGTAGGAAGCTTTGTATCTCCTCCACCCATTTAATTAGCGGTTACTGTAGGAGAAGTATTTTTTTTTCCTGCTGCATCTAAAATAGCAGTTTGGTTTGTGCAGAGCTTTCGCCTCTGAAGATCTCACACCCATGTTGGTGAGACTGGAACTGCAGAAAAAAAGCACACTGGCAATTGGGTCATTTCTAAAATCACTGGGCTCTTGGCACACAAATCGCATAACAGGGAGGAAATCTTAAAGGTACATTTAACCTTGTTTGGGAGCGGTCCATCAAATTAAAGTCACAAATGTGCATATGTTACTACAGCGAGGCAGGAGAGCCATCAGCATGCAGGGCTGGGGAAGGCAAAGTGTGAGCCCAGCTGTGCCAGGCTGAGCAGTGCAGAATCACTGCCAGGGCTGAGCTGGGGAGGAGACACCCATCTCTGCGTGCAATGCGCCATTTGTTGCTGCTTTGATCTTTTCAGAGAAAATATAGGAGTACAAGAGAGGAGAAACCAAACTCCTTAAAAAGTCTTTTTTGCAACCAGAACCTCTCCTACTCCCCCTCCCCATTGTGCAGTGAACAAAGGCCAGATCCTCCTCTCAGATTTTGGTGGTGACAGAGCAAATTTCCCCATTTCTGCCCAAATTTCTGGCAAGTGCAGTGAGAAGCCTGCATCCCCTCGGGAAGTTGTCAGGGCTTTGCTTCTGTCCTGTGCAGATGGTGTGGGCTTTGCTGGGCAGGTGGATAGAGGCCTCTGCTCAGCGGTTCCCTGCAGCAAGGTCTCTTTAAGGAGTTCCCCCCTTGAGCAGAGGGAGATGCAGAGGCTGAGCTGGCTGTGGGGCTGCTGCAGTGGCCACGGGGTTTGGCCCAGTGTGTGCAGGCAGATGAAAGCCCAGCCTGGGGTCAGGAGATGCGGGAGGAGGTGCGTGCCTGGTGTGGCCCATCCTGGGGCACGTGCGTGCTGTCTGAACTTCATCACAAAGAGGCTGGTTAGCGGTTTTACCTACTTCACTCTTTGTGGGCAAGTGCATCAGAGAGTGACATGCATTGTTCTGCCTCTGAAAATCCCAGTCTTTGCTGCAGCTCACACCCCCTGCCCCTGGCTTGGACAGCCAGGGACATACTGTCCCTTCTGGGGACAGACAGCAGAGCAGATCCCATAACACCCAATGGCCCACCTTTTCCATTTAACTAATTAAGAGACTGCACTGTGTACCAGTAACAGGGCTTTATTTATATTGGATGCTTTGAAACAACTTGCTGCTCCTTTCTTTAGCCAGTCCTTTACATTATAAGGTTGAATAGACCCCTAACACAGAGTTCTTATTCCCACCACCCCTCTCCAACTCTTTGGTTAGTAGCTTTAATGCCATTTGACTCCAATGCTTTTGGTTTTTCCCCAGTACAAGCAATTGCAATTTCTTGTATTGCGACTGATGACCATTTTGTAGCTGTTATGTAGCATGAATGATGCTGTAAGCTTGTCTAAAGCAGGCTAAACCTGCCTCTGCTACTGTGATGGTGCATTATTACAAACTAAAAAACAAGATGTTTGTGACTTATAAAAAAATCATCCTTTGTTCTTCTGCAGTGGTTTCATTCTGAGTTTTTTATTTTTTCATATTTGGAATAACCTCTGTTCCTTTGTCACAGCTACAGCTGCATAAAAACTCTTCCAAAGTGGGGAGAAGGGACAAAAATCCCCTTTACCACTGGCTGTACTTGTTTTGGGTTTTCTGGGAAAATGAAAGATGGGGTTTTCAGGGGAAAGATATAGTTTTACTCAAATTTGCATATGGCAGAGAATTATCATTGGCAAACTGGATCATTAAATCATGATCTGGGCTGCTGTTGTCTGAATCATGGCTAATTTTCATGTGGCTGAATCCTTCCCGTTAGCAGAAAGTCCCTCCATCCCACTCACACAAAAATAAAGTGTGAAAGCCTGCTACTGAGTCCCAGCTGAACTTGAACATAGCAAGTGTAAAATGTGTGCTGCATGTGTTTTGCACTAATGTGTTACGCATGGGAGCTGAATTTCAGCTTCTCCACTGTCTTCAGATTTGGACTTTGCTAGCTTGGGAGATGCTTCCTTAAATTCCTTGTTGACAAAGTAGTAGCAAATAGCATCCAGGCAGCAGTTCGTGTTTGCAAGGACCGAGGCGAGATGAACAAAATTATTAACCCTCTGTATTGCAGAGCAGTTGGAGCTGATGGAGTCCAGTATAAAGCGAAGGAGATGCCCAAGGTAAAGAGGCAAAAAGCATACGATGAACACAGCCATGTTTGCAGACACGATGTAGACGGCCTTCCTGATTAACTTTTCCTTGTGACAGTTTTCATTCTTCTTTCTCATGAGTTCTGCAATGACTTGCATGGAGCAATAACTCACAATGATCAGTGGTATGAAGAATCCCACAATAATAGCACACAGTGTGACCACTGAAGGCTCAACGGAAGATTTTTCAAAGCAAAGTTCATCTTGTCCTCGGTCCTCTAACTTTTTGGTGAGGGACACCACACAGATGATGACTATCCAAAGAAATCCAGAGGCAAAAGTTGCCTTCAGTGGCGACCTCAGCGCCTTGGCTTTCAAAGGGTACTTGATTGCAAGGTGCCTGTCAGCTGCTACGACAGTGATGATACCAATGCTCATTAAGCGGTTTATGAAATAGCCACCTTCCAGAACCAGGCACCATCTGCCTACTTTCACCTGGCGGAACTGGGATAAAGTTTTAAAAGGCAAAGTAAAGAGCAGCAAGCAGTCAGCCACAGCCAAGTTGACCATGTATACTCTGGTTTCTGTCCATTTGCTGAGCTTGTAGCAGAATACCCACAGTGCCAACATGTTCAGCAAAATGCCAAAAAGAAAAACCGGGATGTAAATACACAGCTGGACAAGCGGAAAGCTTTCGTAGGCTGTGACACTGCAGCTGCTGAGGTTCATTTTGAGGGTATTAAGAGGCACAGCTCCTGCAAAAGCAGATGAAGCCTTTTAGAAGCTAGACTCTTGACTGAATCGGTAGTTAATTCAGATAGTTCAGGGCTTTACCAACAGTGAAAACTAGACTGCAGAATGACTGCAGAGCAGAGCTGTCTGTAGGGTACCTAGTGGGAAGGAGAGGGAGTGGGACATGAGCCTGACCAGTTGTGGAGGACAGAGAAGTGCAGGCTCTCACTGGGTCCCATGCGGGGAAGACTGCTTGCAGAGGGCAGCAGGGGCTTGGGCCTCTGTTTTGGGCCAGACTTGGATCAGGTAGCAGCAGGTATCCTGCAGCTAGGGGTTGTGTGAGCTGTTACAACCATCTGATAACGGAAAGGAGATGCCTAAACCCAGCTCTCATCCTTCCCCCTACAGTGGTGCTCAGGAGAAGCTAGCCAGCATCCTCACGGCTCAAAATGCTCTGGGACGTGTGCACCAAAAGGACAGCTGTCCTCTCCTTCAGTCCTGAGCTTTCTATGCATCGCTTCTCATCAATGATAAGAGCAATTATTGGTACATCTCTCGTGAGTTTTAGCTGCCATTGAATCTTGTACTCAGCGGTAGCATTTGGTTGTCCACAGCAAGAATCAAATTACTGCAGTCTGCACATTGCCTCTCAAGGACAGTGAAAGTTGGTCTTCATCTCAGAAGTATTAATCTGCCACAATTCCAAGACAAAAAATTCCCGCCAATGCCATGGCAAGAAATGTGACCAGCAACCATGTGAAACAGACATGAGCTGCGTCTTGTCTAGCAGGTGGTTTTATCACCCTCGGTCTAAGGGCAATATTACTGTTTGCCCTCCTGCTTTGGAGGCATTAATGCAGAACTATATTCCAGGTGCAACTATTCATGGACAGAAAAGACCTGGAAGGTCTGAGATGTCTTTGGATTTTCCCTGCAAGGGGAACATGGCTGCATGGGTGCAGGTTCCCAGGGCTAAAAAGCATTCCAAGTGAACAAACCCTAGGGCAGTGCTGCAGCATCTGTGTGCATCTGCAGCTCTCTGCTAGCTTTGAAAACCATGCTGCTGAGGAATCATGCCAGGAGACCTCTTTGAAGGTGAGGGAATGTGCTACAGCTGATACCTGCAGCAGCTCTGTGCTGTGGACACAAGGAATGAGCCCAGAAGATATAAGGGTAGATCGTAACAGACAACAGGGAGATCTAGCAAAGGCTGACACAGCCCTTAAGTGTCCAAAACATGTCTAATGTGTCCAGTATCAAAATGAGCCTTTGAAAATATGCAGGCTCCAGCCCTCTCGGTTTCTCCACCACCATTTTGGTGTCCCACCACGGCTGGCGAAAGGCAATGCCTTGCAGAGCTCAAGTAACCCTGTCAGCAAATAACCAGGAGGAATTACCTGCTCGCTTGCTGTCCTCAGAGAGAGTGAAAGTTCCTCCAGCCCAGCTGTGGTGTGGTGTGCCGGCGCGATGAGCCCTCCTAGTGCTGCCCTGGCACATAACCTGGAAGGTGTCCTGCAATGACCATTTGCCAGTGGCTGTGGCACCAGCAATGTTGGTGGAAGCACTCCCGCCCCTCCTCAACGCATTTCCCCGGGGCTGAGCTTCCTCTGTAAACCACTGGCATGGCTCGTACCACCCCCTGTTGACTGAGGAGCCTGCAATAGCCCTGCAGCAAGGTGAAACCCTTGTCTGCCGTGTGGCCTTGCAGCAGTCCCTCTGGTGATGGAATGGCTTTGGGTTTTTCCATTGATTTACTTCCCAGGGCCTGTCGTCTCACTGGGCAATGCCCAGACCTTCCTCACCCACCAGGCTGTGCATGTTTCTTGGAGGGAACCCATTTCCCTGGAGGGTCCTGAGGTCTTCTCTCTGCCTTCTAGACCACCACTCCTGCTGGGGCTGGAGCAGGGACTGCCACCTGCCGTCACACTGCTGAGCCGCAGGACAGAGCAGCCCCGGTGGGCCCCCAGTCCCACTCACAGAGCTGTTGGAGAAGTGAGGGTTGTGGTTTGCAGACAGTTTAGTCATTATTGTAACTGGGTTTCACTCTGAATCATGGTAATTCTCTCGTCTTCCATAGTTCTCATCAGCCAGCAATTCTGAGAAGATGTGGCACTGTGACCCTGTGACCTGCTGACTTTGTGACTGCTCTGCGGTTGCAGGTGCCTGCTGGCTAGGGGCTCGTCCTTGGTGTCCATTGCAACCCATTTACAAGAAGAACTCAGATAAGTTGATCAACAAGCTCAAAGGTCTTGCTGTGAGTACCTTGAATTGCTGTCTTGGTCAACTGCTTTTCCCCTTCTCTCTTTCCAGGTCGTCTTAGAGCAGCTTCAGGAGTATTTCTGCATTGTCTGCCTGAATGTTATAAACCAGCCTTTGAGCTTAATTCCTTGCTAGTGTATAGTAAATATAGAGCTTAGCTTAAATTCTTCTCCTGAGTTTCCAGGGACTGCTTCTGCATGTCTTGTGGCTGCTTCTTGGTGGATACTTATAAGTAGTTGCCGACCTATTAGTACACCTAGATTGTTGATCCCCAGCCACCATCATTTTCATGTCATGGTCCTTGCTAGTACTTTAGTTTTCAAAGTCATCCAGCTCCTGGGTTGTGATAGTTTCACCACTGTACAGAAAACACCACATTTTGCATCATCCTCAAGTGTTGTTCACACACTCCTGCTGCCTATGTCAAGGCAATCAGTACTAGTATTAACCATTAGCCATCAAAATCAAGCCTAGAGGGAGCTCAGCTCATAACATCTCTCCAGTGTAATGCTTCCCATCCACAGCTTGGGGCTGTGGTGGACAGATAAGGGCAACTACATCTCCCATCAGCCCAGCAAGGCTTCAAGGGAGGGACAAACCCTGTCACCAGGCACAAAGCGTCTGGCTGTGATCAGCACATTCACCATGATATGTCAGAGCAACTCAACACCAGCTACCAGCAGGCAAAGCTATGATGAAGTGTTACATGCAGAGAACTTACACGTCTGCTGGTGTGGCTCCTGGGTCCCTGTCTGATTCCTGGACACCGCTGGGTCAGGATCCTCATGCTTTTCTTTACCTCGGCTCCCCATTAGCCACCCTCTAGGCTCTTGCAGCTGCTTATGGCCCCCTTCTTCCACCCAGTCGCAGTTTGATCACCTCTGCCACCGACCAATGATGCTCATTTGGTGTTTTCCCCTGCCTCTGCAGCTTTCAGCCTGTCTCAAGCCCATGAGTGCTGTCACTATGTGGCGCAGTGTAGATCTCACTTGTGCTGTTTTCTCACTTCCTTGCTGGCAGCTCTGCGGCGGGGTAGCGTATGGCCCCCAGGTGCTGAGTACCAGTGCCTGCACAAGGTGCATTACTGCTAGCAATGTGCTCCAAAAGGGCCTTTTACTGATACCATGGTCCACCACACCTTGGCTGGAAAAGGGATTTTCTTAGTGAAAGAATCCAGAGAGTCAAAATATTCCTGTAAGGTGAAGCACCACTTCACTTTTGCCTTTCGATTTGTTCCCTCCCATTTAATGTTATTCAGACGTGTTGTGAAACTGCACATTTCTCAGGGCTGAGCACAGTAGAGCTGTTACTGGCCAGACTTGTCCCTTTCTTTCCCCATCCTAGAGAAGGGACTGTGTTTGGTGGTCACTGCCCCTTCATCCTGTTTTGGCTGACTTATTTGAAAGCCTTGTTGCTGGCGTGGGATTTCATGTACCAATTCTTTTAAAATTCTGGACTTCTCAGGTTCCTCATCCTTACTGAAAGCTGTGACAAAGTAATAGGGTAGTTTTCAGGACATACCTGGACAATTTTTTTGTTTTTATCAGAACCTGTGCGAGGTGATGTTGTTTCTTTGCTTGTAATTTGTAGGTAGCTTTTCATATCTAAGGGAAGAATTTGCTAAGACACATTTGATCTTTACACTTCTTGATCTCTAAGACTTATTTCTGTTCTGCACAATCATTGTTCCTTCCCTTGTAAGCTCTGCCTGATATCCTGCTTGAGGTTGTTTCCCAGCCAAAGGAAGCCCTTCTCATGAGGTTTCCCTGTGCTGCTGCTGCAGACTGCTAACGGACAGGATAGCTCAGGTTTGATGGGCTCCTGCCAGAGATCTCAGTCTCCTCTGCCTCCCAAAGATTGCGCCGTGCTGGCTCCAGCCACCGACACATCACTGGGGGACAGGGCCTCTGGCAAGGTGAAAGAGGCACCGGTACCCCCTCCACACATGCAAGGGGGACAGGCCACCGCACTGCCCTGTGGCATCCAGGTTCTGCGGTGCCTCTGCCCTGGGTTTTTTTTTTTTCCTGGCTTTCTCATGGGAAGATGCGATGTTGTAACAGCAGATCTTGACAAAAACAGAACTAGAAGGCTGGGAGCAGAACATGTCAGTCTTATTTTTAGCATGGAAAACCTGTGAAATGGCAGTGTTAGGCTAATTGCTTCAACCTCACACGATGACCAACGCTGGCTGTTGAGACTGTTTCCCCTTTCCCCTTTCTTAGAACCACACAGGAACTGAGCCATGGCAGATAACACACTCACAGGGCTCTCTCTGCTAGAGCCCTCTGCATACTCCTGCAGCATCAACACCGAAGTGATGGGCTGTGTATCTGTGCAAGCATACTGGGGAGGGCATGGCAAAGCCTCTGCCTCCCAGCTGCCTACTGCTGTTTCAGTGCTTGCAGAGTCCCCTGGAAACTGCGGGGCAGTGCTTGCAACTGGAACAACTGCCCTGCACTGAGAAACCAAAAATGCAGAGACACTTTCAAAA
Organism: Pterocles gutturalis; assembly: GCF_000699245.1. NCBI lineage: Eukaryota > Metazoa > Chordata > Aves > Pterocliformes > Pteroclidae > Pterocles > Pterocles gutturalis. Next base: position 24,505 of record NW_010103364.1, on the reverse strand, counting down.
CCTGAAGGCAGCACCTTACTCGCTAAAACGCAGCACTCCTTGACATGTGTCCTTCACCCCTCCCAAGGAGAGGAGTGCTGCTGGAGCCCAAACCTCTGGTGAGAATTCAGATTTCAGGCCACCAAACAGCAAAATACTGTCTTATGCCAGCCCCTGCCTTTCCTGCTTAGAAGGACCAAAAATGCTAAAAGTGATGGCTACTCACTTAGAAACAAGATTCTGGATTATTTTTCCTTATTCTGAATGGCTTTTCCTTATGTTTTTTTTTTCTTTTTCTCAAGCCTAAATTTTGACTGCAGCATCAATTTGTTCATTTAAAGTTCAAACCATTGTTAGCATCTTTTTCTTTTAAAGGACAGAGATTATGACTTGCTTAAATGTTAGCAGAATGCAGTGGTCCAACCTTGCTAGCTGGAACTGCTGACAGACTGTGGCTGCTGCTCCCCACCATCATTAGCCAGACTCTTGTTCTAGGAATAGGAAAGATTTGTGGATAACCATGCCGCTGTCCTCATGGATTGCTATTCCAGTGCTGTGTGATGGCTGGTAGTTTGTTGTGGCCCAGGTGCTGATAAATCATCTGTTCCATTTACTGAGAGCCCTCAGGGAGATGAGGTTTCGTTCAGACTGAAGAAAGGCATCAGAAACCCATCATAAACATCATTATAACTTGACAAGTAAACCAGATGATAATTTTTGTCCAAGGTAATACATACACTTCCAGGTAGTCAGGAAGTTTGTTGCTCATCTTTGGGTCGCACTATAAATATCATGTTGTAAGGCAGATCTTATATCATGGTGGCTAAGTCTCCTCTCACAATCTCCAGTATAGATTTAGCGTTGGTAATAGAGGACTCTGATGTATAATGGTAATAAATTAATATTTGTTTATAGATATATATTACTATGAGATAGCTTTATTTTCACTTGAAAAATAATGTTTCCTTTGGGTTTTTTTGTAGCATTCAGTAAAAACAACAACAAAAAATTACTTAACAATGACAGAGGTTGTGAAGTCAATAAATTTCCACTTTACAGTAAGAAAAGGGAACACTTCATTTTTTATATTTAGCACATGAATGGTGGGAGACCTCAGTTTGCTTCCTACAAGAAAAAAGCATTCATTTCATACAGCTCTGTATACAGTAAGCTTGGCTATGTATAGGAATGCCAACTCCAAATTTTTTAGCACAGCTGTGGTACTGGTTTTGGCACTGGCAGCGAGTGAGCAAGCAGCTATGTGGTACTTAGCTGCTAACCAGGGTGAAACCATGGCAGCTGTTGAGTTTAACAGAGTGCCTTGTCTGTGATCCTTCCTTGGTTTAAAAACTATAGGCTTGGGTAGGAAAAAAGTGCTCTGAAATTCTTTGGTTACAAAACAGTAGCAAATGGCATCCCAACAGCAGTTAGTATTTGCTATACTGCAAGGCCTGTACATGAAGCCACATGAACAACAGTGTTTCTGTTTTCTATTTCAGAGTAGACGTCCTAACTGGAGCCCATTTTAAATTGGACAAGGTGCCTGCCCCATGTTAACAAGAAGAAAACATGAATACGCCTGGGTTTGCAAAAAAAGTAAGTTGTTTGCTTTCTGGATTAACAGTAGGATAACAGGTTGATATTAATCAACCATCATTTTTTTTTTTTCAAAATAGTAAAAATTTTCGTAACAGTCTGTTTAGAGCAGACATTCATTATGTTCAATGAGATACAAAATCCCAGAAGGGGATCCCAGAGCCACAAATGTTTTTGAAGGCCCTCTGTGCTGTTTCTGAAAACAGAAGTCTTTTTTTTCTTGCTGAACACCGCTTGCCTAGGCGTGTAAGTGATTCCTGTCATGAAGACTGATAGCACACCATAAAGGAGAATGGGCTAACAGGGACCCCTGCCTCTTGCTCTCTGAGGATAGTTAACTGCAGTGTATTTGTTGACAGCTACAAGGGTGACAACACTCACGCATCTCCTTAAGCAATAAGTGTTTTTTGAGATCAGGAACTATTTGTCTTTATCTTTTCCTGTCTTTGAAAAGAGACTTTAAAAGGCAGAATGAGGGTCAAGCAACAGTGTGCAATGATTAAGTTGGTCACATCCACACATGGCCTATTTGCTCTGCTTGCAGGGAAACACCAGTGATGCCAGAGCATTAAATAATACATCAAAGAAGAAAATTGGGCCATAAATGGTCAACTGAATGACCTGAGTAGTTTCATCCATTTTTATGCCGCAGTTGCTCACTGCAGCTTCCATCATGCTGGAATCTCTGCCAGTATTGACACAAAGCAGGTAGACCTAATGTTTGGATGGGGAGTACTTTCTGTGATGTTTCCTATGTTTGGCCAGTGTCTAGACAGTGGTTTCAGCATGTGGTCTGCAGACACTAGAAGGTGACAGGCTACTTGCAGGGAACTACTTGTAAGTTGTCACTAAGAAGGTTAATTGTCTGTAGGTTTAAATGAGCAGAATGTGGGTTTACATTCCCTGGAGGAATTTTTGAGGCATTTAAAAGTCAGAAGACACTGAAAGTCACAGACCATGAAGCCCAGTGAGATACAGCTATCGCACACATTTTGAAAACTGTACAACGTTTCCCACACTAATGTTAAGTTATTGAAGTGACTACATGATAAAATGTTAGATGAAATGTCTGCGCAGATAAACATGAAGTAGTCACGCCCTGGCACTGGCTCCCCTCTCAGTCCAGGTTTCTCTATGGGTTGCTTCCTTCCAATACCCCAAGACATCCCCTTGTGGCTTCACTGTTTTGAGCTGCCCTGTTGTTACTTTCCTCTGGGGTGGGAGGATATGTCATGCATAGTCAGCAAGCACAGGTATTAGAGAGGAATTTTGTACCTGGAAAGCGAGACATTGAGATGGAGTCTGGTCTGGGATACAGGTGAAATAGATCAAGGCTCTCAGTATAATGCATGGCGCTAAATGTCTCCAAGTGAGGTGCAGAAAAGCTGCTGCACCCTCATTAAATTACAGCAACAAACCTGTCACCAGGGCTTACAGTAGTTGCTTGAGGGAGATTGGGTCTTCACAGCTTTATACTTGATATGCACAGTGCTAAGGCTCTGTTCAGTGGTCCACAATGCTTTGCATAGCTCGGTTTTTCCATGCAGTAATGGCTTAATTTAAACCTATAATTATTTCAGTCTTGCAAATGCCAGGGCGTTGCCACAAGCTAATACAGGTGTTATACGGCAGGAACAGGGTGATGGTCACACGCCACTGTCTGACCCCTGCAGTTTATGCCACGCACAGCAGTAGATGCCTCCTGGCAATAGCTGCAAGCTTTGAAATTATATAGGTTGACAGGAAACTACCACTGTCCAGGCAAATTCTTTGATGTGAGCAGCATGGATGAATCAGGTTTGGCATTGTCGTGCAGGGGCTTTTTCTTACTTTTAAGTGACCATACATATTACAGTGCTACAAGTGGATTTGTGTATTGCTGTAAGGGTGCTCGGGTTCCTCTGTTTAGCTGCATGATATGTACATATAAGCGCACAGCAGAAACAATGGCCTTATCATCCATTCTCCATAACATGTGCCTCTCCCTCTTGACCAGGAGACGCCCGAAGCTGTGGTAAAATGATCCAAGGTAATAGTCAGAACTGGAGTAAAGTCACTGAGGACAGAAGGACAAAATTCAAGTTAATATCTAAGCCCTTGGAGGGTGTTGCCCCTTTTTGCAGGTATGCCTGTACCTACAATGAGTGCAAATACTGTAGGTGGTCCCATTACCTCTGCCTCAAAATTTCAGTAGCACTGTGGCTCTTCACCCCTATAGTGTACTATACCTTGCTTATGTCATTACTTGATCTGTGGGTGGCTGTGACTCTTGGCTTTGGTTCATCTTGGATCTCCTTGATATACAAGTAGGGAACAGAAAAGGAAATTCCTGAAATTCCTCAGCTGCAAAATAATAGCAAAATGCATCCAAACAGCAGTTAGAATTTGCTAGGCATGCACAGATCTGAACAGATGCTCTAACTTCCGAGAGCAGAGAACAAGCTTCAGCAACATCCACTGCAAACCGCAAGAGCAGTGCGATGTAGAAAGGTGAAAAACATACAATGAAAACACACATATTCACAGAAACAATGTGGATTGCTTTCTGGATTAACTTTGTCTCGTGAGAGGTCGTGGCCATATTCTTTTTGAGACATTTGATGATTTGTACTGAGCAAAAAATCACAATCCCTAAGGGAATAAAATACCAAAAGATGATGGAGAATAGCAGTGAATAATTAGGTTGAATAGATTGTTTCCGAAGGCAGAATTTTTCCTCTTTTTCCTCAGATTTTGGACGCAGGTAAGAATACATTATTACTGTTATCCAAAGAAACCCACAGATAGAAGCAGATTTCAATGGGGATCGAAGAACCTTTGCTTTTAGAGGGAACTTGATTGCAATGTATCGATCAATGGCAATTAGGGTGATGATAAGGATGCTCATAGGCATGTTTGTAAAATAGATGTTCAGGATGGTAGAACACAGCTTGTCTATGGGATGGTCGTACTTGGTGAAGTATATCAGGAAAGGCAGGGCAAAGAGCAGGAAACTGTCTGCGACCATGAGGTTGATCATGTACACCCTGGTCTCAGTCCACTTCTTGAGTTTGCAGCAGAAGACCCAGAAGGCCATCGTGTTAAGTGGGATCCCCAAAGAGAGCACTGGGATGTAGACAATCAGTTGAAATAGTGCTGTGCGGTTCTGCAGCGTGTCGTTGTCATTGGTGCAGTTCTTCATGGTGGGATGTCTCTGCAAGAAAAGGCTGCGGGCATGAGATCGAGCCGAGCTGGGCTGAGTCCTGCTGCAGTGGCCTTGCTCTCATGGCTCTGTGGCCCCTCACACCCCTGCACTGCATATGTAGGCAGCCCCTGGAAGGACTCAGTAGCTCATCAGCACCATCTGTCCCGAAGCCATCAAAGTAACAGTCACCTGCCACCAGCTAACACAAAAAACACAGAGGCAACCCTCTCTTGCAGCTGTTATGCGGTTAAGCCTGCCTTGCCCTCCATCCAGTCCTGGTTTGCACAATTTGGATAATAGCAAATGGTCTGCAAACCAGAATTACAATCTTTGTGGTCCCTTATCCTTGCTGCCACTGTGGTTATCAGAGAGCCACTGGCTTTAGGGCAGCCCAAAGCAGAGCTGGGCAGCTGTCGTGGTTTAACCCCAGCCACCACTAAGCACCACAGAGCCACTTGCTCCACCCCACCCACCTCCCCGCCCCCTCCACCTGCTGTGGGATATGGGAGACAACTGGAAGTATAGAAGTGAGAAAACTTGTGAATTGAGATAAAGGCAGTTTAACAGGTAAAGGAAAAGCTGCATGCAAGCAAATCAAATCGGGGAATTAATTCATCACTTCCCATGGGCAGGCAGGTGTTCAGCCATCCCCAGGAACGCAGGGCTCCATCATGCATAACAGTGACTTGGGAAGACAAACACCATCAGTCAGAATGTCCCCCCTTCCTTCTTCTTCCCCTGGCTTTATATGCTGAGCAGGATGCCATATGGTATGGAATATCCCTTTGGCCAGGTGGGGTCAGCTGTCCCAGCTGTGTCCCCTCCCAACTCCTTGTGCACCCCCAGTCGGCTCAGTGGTGGGGTGGGGTGGGGAGCAGAACAGCCCTTGGCTCTGTGTGAGCCCTGCTCAGCAATAATGAAAATATCCTTGTGTTATCAACACTGTTTTCAGCATAAATCCAGACCAGAGCCCCAGACCAGCTACTGTGAAGAACATTAACTCTATCCTAGCTCAAACCACCCCAGCAGCATTTCCCCTTTGCCCTCCAAGGCCCTTCCTCTGTGCTGAAGCCTCGCCATGGGTTTGCTCTGGGTCCTGCCAGGCCTGTGAACCTCCACAGGAGTTGAGCCCCTCCAGCTGTAAGGCAGCTCAGGTGGCTTTACTCATGGGGTGGTGGGAACGCTGCTACAGGCTGTTGGGGGGCGTCTGCTGTGTGCAGGCTGCCCCAAGCATGAACCTGCTCCTCTCGCTGCAGGGTACTGGGGTGGAACAGCTCAGTGTGGGTACCACCAGCCCCAGCAGATAAGAGGTCTCTAAGAGAGCAAGGAAAGTGAGCACATGTGTCTGATCTCAGCCTTCAAAGACAGGAAGCCAAAATGTTGCTAGAGCCGAAAACGTGAATCCAAGAACACAGACTATCTCCTGGTATTCCTTTAAACATTTCAGGGCATCTGCTACCAGCAAGCTGGCTGGGGGGCTGTGGAGGATGAATCAGACTTAGTCTGCAGCTCAATAAAGGAAATGTTTACAGTGAGGCGGGAAAGGAAAACGCCTAGATTCCTACAATCTCTTATAAATACATTGCCTTATAAGTCAGTGGCTTCTAAGCATCAACATCTAAACTGTAGTAAAAACGTCCAATTGCATGAACTAAGCAAAGTGAACTGTTCTTAGTGTTCGAGAGTGGGAGACGGACCTGGCAACCGTGGTGGAAAATGCAGCACCTGCCCTGGCACCAGAACTGCAATACTGAAGCATACAGGATACAGTCATTTTTAGGGTGGAATTGATGGAGGAACTAACATCCAGCTGGTATCCTAGCTCTCTCTCGGGCTTTCAGCCTCACAGGTCTTTGCCTGCACAGTGGTACCCCCTACCCTGAAGCCATTCCCTGCCAGCCTACCGTGGTCATCCAGCAGTGAAAAAGACACTTTCTCATGCATAGCACTGCCCTGAGGAGCAGCTGAGCCCACAGGGCTGGACTGGGCTTCCCAGCCCTATTGAACCTCCCGTGTGAGCACAGAGCTGGCGGTGGTTCCCAAGGTCCTGCACTGCAGCATGCCCGGAGCCAGGTGCATCCCCGCTAGCAGAAGAGATGCAGTAAGAAGCACTGGTGTGAAACTGTAGTGAGAGATGAAGACCCCCCTGAATGACACATGTGGCTGCAAAACAGTGAGGCATCACTGCTGTGAAAGCAGGAGGAAACCGAGGCATCAGCTAAGAGGTGAGGAGGCATACCCTGAAGTACTGAGCAGAGCACACTGCCACACACCGGTGTACGAAGAATTAAAAGACATTACCTGCTTCTTGTGTGGCCGTGGGGTGGGTTTAGTCCTCAGAAAGTTTGCAGTGTGGATGGAGGTGTCCTGGCAGGGGAGGAGGTCTGCTGGGGCCACGGCTGGTGTGGAGCGTGCTGCTCTGTGCAGGGCACAGCTGCCTAGGAGCCTGGAGTCGAGAGCTCAGGAGCGCTGAAACACCGCAATGAACTCTTGTTCCCCAAAAGTGTTTCGTTTATCAGCTACTTTTTGGGATGGTCGTGTCTCTGGTGCCCTCTGTTGTTCTACTCACATCAGCTCAATGCTTCACCATCACTTCTTCCACCCAGTCTGCACTCACCCCTCACACAAACAGGCAATTAAAATTTAATATTTTCAGTTGCGGGAAAACAAATAATTTCTGAAATAAAACCCATAATGGTTGCAAATTGCCTTCCTGGCAGCAAAAAGTCCCTCTGGGAGCACAGCAGCCCACGCAGCCTCTGGTGGGGTTGCAGAGTGTGCCCCAGGCAGGCAGCAGTGTGGGGGACAATGGCCTTTCCGAGGGGGCACCTCATTGCTCAAGCGCTCTGTGACAGTGAGCCCAGGGCGATGGGACCCAGCATGCTTCTCTTTGGTCTCTTTAGGAGAAAGGTGACAGAAGTTACGAGCCTGCTTGTCCTCTGTGAAGCAGCCGGCTGTCTAACACTGCTCATCAGCATCTCTGGAAAGCCCACACTGATAATGACAGTCACTGCCAACCGGGCACGGGCGTGAGATACCAGTGTGGCAGTGAGCATGCCATAGGTGTCAGGACCCTTAGAAACTTGTTTAGGGACATGCCCCAGTGGTATTTTGTAGTCATTCTGATGGCTTCTGCTGTCTGTTGGCTGCAGCAGTTGCAGTCCCATCCATGTGAGACAGCTGATGGGAGCCAGCCCCTGAGTCCCTCAGGATTTGTCCCATTAATTCATGTCTCCTGAGCTCACGGTCCCAAAGGTGACAACAGCAGATTGAGCAGCAGCCGTGGGCTCCCTGAAGGCAGATGTAGGTCACAGGTGAAACTGCACAAGTGGGCAGGAAAGACACTGTCTCCTGGAGCGCTCTGAGCATTGCCTGGGTAGAGCTCAGAGGCCATTTAGGAGATTTTTCAGTATTTAGAAAGAAAAAAGCCCAGTCCTGGGGAGCATTTGAATAACAGGTAGGGGGCCAACTCACTCCCCTTCTCCCCTGACTTTTCTAGGCTGCTGACTCATGGACAATGCATTCCCCCCATGGAAACACTGGGGGTGTCAATGTGGGCAGCCTGTGGAAACCCAGACCCAGCTGTGTCCAGCTGTGGGGTAACACTCTGACCCTGACCTGCATCTGGGAGGGTGAACATGAGGGCCAGCCTGGTGCCACAACATAAACCCAGGGAATAGCAACGCAGAGGTGGCAAAGGTCTAGACAGAGTTAGAAGGGCATCCCTGGGGGTGGGAGCAGCAGCCCCTCAGGGACAGGGACGGAGGGACAGCTGCTGTAAGGATGGGTCTGTGCCAGTGCTCAGCAGTGCAGCAGGAGGGGAGCTGGCAGGAGGACTCAGCTCTGAAATCTTCTGGACTTTGTGCCTTTATGGAACTGGACAAGTCTTGCTTTCATCCTAAAAGTCTTCTTTCACAGGTATCTGACCCTCTGACTGGAAGGGGAAGGGCAGTCAGGCTGTGGTGTAGGGCCACGTATTTCATAATAGGCTGGTACCGCCTGACCACAGCCCACCAAAGGAATACAATAAAAATAAACTGGATTATTTTAATAGTGCAAACAACCTGAAATATGAAATGAGGTAAAACATTATCTATTATTTTGTATGTGTTGGCAATAAGGATCCATTGACTTTAGCTGCAAAATGAACTAAAATAGGGAGACATCATGGCTCTTCTGCCTTCCCGTCAGAGTAACAAGTAGGTTTTGGTGGTTGGAAGGGAGACATGTTGGCGACCAGTCGTTACAAACACACTTTTACACAACTCTGTGAAATAACTTATTTGTTTAATACAAGCATAGAGTATAAATCACAATTAACTTAATAATGCTAAACCTAACAAAGATCTCCCCAGAGAGAAAGAACGATGGTTATCCCAATGACACTGGAGCTGTATCTGCTCTTACTGTTACAGAGCTGTTGTGGGCTTTTTTGAGTTTGGTGTTCTTTGTCCCACCCCTTGTGCCCTCTTCCTTTAGCAAGCGTGTGTCTGCAAGGAGTGGGTTTGATCTGTTTTTTCAGTACTGGATTTGGGCAGTAGAAGGGCTTCTTGGAACTCCTTGGTCACAAAGTAGTAGCAGATGCTATCCAGGCAGCAGTTGGATGTGGCAATACACCTCGTCACGGAAGAGAAGTTCTTCATAACCTGGATCAGGAAACAGGTAGCTCCAACGCTCTCCATTATGAACCTGGCAAGTACCCCAAAGTAGGCTGGCAGAAAACATATTAGAAATACAAACAGATTTGCATAAATAATGTAAATAGCTTTCTGGATTAATTTCTCCTCTGGTGAATTTGTGTTCAGACGTCTCTTAAGGTTCCTGATGACTTCTGTGGAGCAAAAAGTCAACATTGCTAATGGAAGAGTAAAAACAAAGAAAATGGAAAGCAGGTTCAGAGTAGCAGATGTGGTGGTATCCTTCTGAAAGCACAGAGCAGCGTGTCTCTGCCGAAGCTGTAAGGTGGCACCGATTATGATGGAGACCCACAGAAGCCCACAGAGTAGGGCAGCCTTTGATGGAGACCTGAAGGTCCTGGCTTTCAAGGGGTGCTTTATGGCAATGTATCGATCGATGGAGATAAATGAAATGATGTAGATGCTCACTACCATGTTGATAAAATACATGGCCTCTATAAACTGGCAGAGTTCATCTCGGGTTGACTTATTCCAGAGCAAATAAGCCATAAAAGGCAAGGTGCAGATGACGAAGCAGTCTGCAAAGACTAAATTGATTACATACACCCGGGTTTCTGTCCACTTCTTTATCTTGCAGAAGAACACCCAGAGAGCAAGGGCATTAAATAGTGCTCCAAAAAAGAAAATGAGGATATACAGAACAAATTCAATGAGACGAACATGCTGATACAGTTCTAGATTTGTGACACTGCAGTTGTTGGACACATTCATTGTCCTGATGTGTAGATGTTGTATGATGTTCTGAGACCTGAAATGGGAAAAGACATGGTAAGACTCTCCTCCTACCTCTCAACAGGTGCATGGCTCCTATAAAAAAGGAAATTTAGGAAAATATTTACTTTGTTATGAATGGGAATTTGAGTCTACAAAGATGACCTTCTCAGTCAGCCTGTACCTGGGGTGCATCCTTTGCCAAGTTTTGTTTATGGTCTCTCAGTTTATGAGTAAATCTCTCAAGGTACACTTCCAACAGGACGTGGCAGACAGCCTTTACTGAATAGAGGGATCTTGAACGGAGGGGGTGGGGGCAGCAGAATAGCACTTAGAAGAGCCCCCATAGATATCAGGGGCATTCTGTGACAATGGGAATAGTAATCCCTTAAAACAGACTGTGCAAATGAGGTAAAATTACCCTTAGCTTGATTTTCAGCTAGGCAGGGATTGCAGCGACTAAAGCTAAAGCCCAGCACAACCCATGAGCAAATGCTCTTCTACCAGTTCTGCTGTCATGGGAGACAAACTAGGGGGATGAAGGGCTGCAAGACCATAGCAGATGTCACTTGATAGACATCCTCATGCTCTGTCTCTATCTGTGCAGGTTTCTGAGCCTTTGGGCTGCATTGTGAAGCTGGAGCTCCTGCTCCAAGCTGAGCAAAACAGAGCTGAATGTGAATTCCTGCATCCCAAAGGCATGTTGAAACCCTAAAGGAGTCAGCGAGGCATGCTGATCTCCACCTCTTTGGGAGGGAAATGGGGGAATGGAAGGATTATTCTGATTTTAAGCCCATTCATTCCAGGAGAGAGTACGAGTTTGCAGATGTAAAGCAGAAAGGCACACCTCAGAGGAAACACTGGTGCAAAACAAGGAACTTTACCATAAAGGGCTGCATTAGACAGTTCCTGCTCAAGGCAGGCAACCTGCCACCCTGAGAAATCCTAGAGATGTAAGTAGTAGGTACTGAGCCTCTGACACACTGGCTGCTAGATGTTTTGCAAGAGTATTGGTTGTGTGAAGAGTGTGAGTTCATGGGCTGATAAAAATCAGCTTTCATCAGACCCCATCCTGTGCGAAGTGGCTCAACGTGATGTGCACATGGAACAGTTCTCTGAACTGGTGGTTCTGTGTGTATGTCACTGAACTTCTGCTTGCATCTAAATGCACTTTGGAAATAATTTAACCTTTTAATTTGAAATAAGTTATTTACCAGTCTAACAGGAGAGGGAGCTGGTGAAATCCTCCAGCTTTCAGAGATGTAGTAAGGCACACCATGACTGAACATGCCTATTATTTATTTGTTATTTGCCTCTGCGAGCAATTCAGACCTCACGGTCAGATGATGAGGGCACTGCCTGCAAAAACAGACTTCAGTTCTGAAGTAACTGATAAACACACAAATGACTCAGTTGCTGAGGGGATACGTAAGTGTCCTGGGCACTAGCAGACACTAATGTGACTCCTGCGTAGAGCTCTCTCCCAATTCTGGCGTGCTCAGGTTCGGGTTTCCCAACAGAGGCTTGCTGCTCACTGCCTGCACCCTGGGAGGAAGCTGACAGCTGTCACCCACAGAAAACCTCTCTGAACTACAGTAAGTAGCAGCAGAAAAACACGTTCTATCAAGGGCTGAAGCTGCCGCATCAATATGCTCACTAACTGCACCAGGACAATGTCTTTGCTGACATGGCTGTTGCCCAGGTTGCTTTTCTTTGGCCCTGGTCTGCACCAACTGCAGCAGCCTCTGTGCTGAAGTACAGTACGGGCAAACCAGGCAAACCATGCTGGTGTGCTCTGCAGTGTGAAAGGGCTCTGGCCAACACTGCCACTGGAGCTGGAGATGTGGCCCAAATGCAGTTCCCAGCACCAGTGACCTGCCCAGCTTTGATGCAGCTCACGGCTCGCAAGTGCTCCAGGCCATGAGGCAGCCCAGAGACTGGGAGGAGTAGGGGGAAAACCAGCAGAGGGTTCTAAGGCAGGCCACAGAGCACATATAGGGTATGGCTGAACACAAATGTCTTTAAAGAGATGCAGTTTGATAAACTAGCACATCCTGTGGCTGCTGGAAACGCTTAAGGTGGGGTAGATGAGATAGCTGCAGCATCAGAGGGACTAGGCAGCAACCTACAGCTTTGAGAAAAGGATGGAGATGGCTGTGAAACTGCATCTCGCTGCTGCTGGAGGACCAGGAACAGCCTGGAGCTCAACATACAAGGTCACCAGTGCTGTGGAACGTGTCCTGCTTTCCCCCTGCCCTAGACTGGGGTGAGCTGGTCAGCAGCCGTCCCCCACCACAGAAGCAGGTGACCAGCTGTGAAGGAAGGCCAGGGCTGGGCTCATTGCCTCCAGCAGCCTGAGAAGTAGCAGGCTTCTTCCAGACACTTAACAGAGAGCTTGGAGGAAGAGGAGCAAGGCAGAGGCTGAAGGCACAGCGGATGTCACAGTGGCACTGTAGTGGCAAGCATCCAGCATTTTTTCCCCGGGGATGGAGCTGCACTGGACAGGGGGATCTTGTGTGTAAATTCCTCCTCCCTCCTTGTGGGGGAAGCTCAGAAGTGGGCAGGTACAAGAGGAGCCAAGGGTGAATGTGGTGGATGAAATGACTAAGGACAGGTTGGGAGCTGAGGGGGGGCTGCTGGAGTGGTGAGGGAAGGGACCTGGAACTGAGCAGAGACAGAGGAAGAGGGAAAATGGGGTGGGAAGGATGGGGTACAGCATGGCATCTTCTGCATCAACTGCCTTGAAACCTGCCACCTCCATGGCAACTGCCCTGATTTTCAACAGATTTCCTATAAATTAAATGGGTAGCCATCAGCAAAGATTTAATAAATATGCAGCACAGAATAGACTCAGACAGGGCAGTCCTTCACAGGGATGTCAGTCTAACCATGGGCACTGCTGGGCAGGAAGCTGACCTGGGAAGGAAGCATGGCCAGAGAGAGACAGCAGATAAACCACCTCTGTGGCAGAGGAGCCCTAGGTGAGGGCTCTACCTGAGCGCTTAGGTGAGGGGCTTTTCCTCTCTGTTTCCAAACAGCGTGAAGAAATCTGGAAACTGCCTGCTCCAACCTTGCTGTTGCTGTTCACAGCTTTCTCAAACACAGTGATCTAAGGCACAGCACTTTTTTCTGTTCTCATTTGAATCTTGTGGTCTTTCAGGCTTATCTATCACTGCATGCTTTAAAAACAGTAATGCAGTCACCCTAACCACAGAGCTGCTTTGAAAGACCCTGGAAGGGGATTCAAGGGTTCACTTAGACAAAAAAGAAATCTTGTGGAATCACTCATTTCCCATGCTGGGATGAATTTAGCTTCCAGTTTGCAGCTGCTGTTGGAAATATGCTCTGATCTTCCAGGTAAAGTACCTGGAGAGTACCCAGGAGTAAGAACAGAAACAGAAAGGCTCAGAGATCACAACCTATTGTGTGGAGCTCTGCATCGCAGGGACTGCGCTGCCCTGCAGAAACCAGGTATCCTCTGCCCCCTCCCAGCCAGAGCAGGATGCTGAGCAGCAGCTCACAGACAGCAAGAGAGAATGAAACAAAGGGGTGTTACCTGTAGGTTTAATGCCACAAAATCAGCAGCAGGTCCCTCCAGAAGTAGGGCACGTGGGAGCTGTGCAAGGAGGAGCGGGTCCAGCTGGTGGGGCTGGAGGACAGGTATGGACTGCATGCACAGGGCAGGTGCGCAGCGCCAGCAGCTCACTGGTACTTGATGGTTTCTATAGCACCTCCTCCTCCTACGCAGGAGATTTCATGTCAGTTTGGTCTTGAATATCAATCTGCTGACCAAATAAATTGTGGCAATACTTTCCAGTGAGGTCTAGTGCCTCTTCGTTCAGTGTTTTGTAAAATGTTCAACAGCTAGCAATGGAAGTCAGCAAATGTGGATTTGAAATGCTGTGCTGAAACCTCAGCTAAGCAAGGCCAGGAAGATGTGATACCTGGTACTAGATCACCCCATGCAGCTGGAGGTGCAGGACTCCCCGTTTGAGTGCTGAACTGAGTCATGTTTGCATAGCTCCGGGCGGAGAGGTGGGCACATGGAGCAGCTTGGCACGTAGCGTAGGTTCTCTAGG
>NW_010103364.1:7236-10233 GCF_000699245.1 Pterocles gutturalis | reverse complement strand
CCCAAACAACCCCCTGGGATGGGTTTGGTGCCTGGGGCAGGGATAGAGCAGGAGATGGCCACGATGGGGTCAGCAGCAGGGCTCCAGCCTGCACTCCTGTTTGAGCACAGGTACAGCCAAAGCACCCAAGAGCCTCAGGCTGACAGCTGAACCAAGGCCTTGGCACCTGAAGTAAGTGGCAAAGAGCCGAGCTTGCTGGACACTGTGTTGACAGAAGTGGAGGGGAGAGAGAGCTGTAAGCCCCGAAGTGCTCAGCGATGAGCTATTTATTTGGTGTTAATAATCACCGTGCAATACAGTGGAGAATGGTCTCGCTGCCCACTTAGACCTAGTGCCTGACCAGCTGTAACCTTCTTCATTGCAGTGATGCTGATGGTGGTTGGCTGCTCATAAAACAGGATGATGTGTACTATCCTGGCTTTGTGAGCTGTGAGAGAAGAGAAGCCTGCTGGCTGGAGCTTGGGGGTGAGAGCACACAGGCACTGGTGGGGTGAGCGAAGGATGGCAAGATGCTGACATGGCCCAGGTGTCCCTGGCTCAGGAGGCACCAGGTGACATGACGCAGAGGAAGTGCTGCAGCACAGCTGTCCAGCAGGGCTGTGCAGGGGAGAGGACCCAACAGCAGATCCTGAAGATAAGACCCACTCTCTGTGCTCCACCACAAGGCTTACGCACCTTGTAGCCAGCCTGTAACCACAGAGATGTGCGTGCCGATCACAGCCCTCCGGAGGCAACCAGGCACCCAAAGCCCCCAGGTTTGGCTGTCATGGAGGACAAACCACCGGTGCATAAGGTAGGAGCCATGTAAAATGTCTCTGAACCACATGCTGATAAGACCCTCAGATACCATCTGGCATTAGTGAGGTGCTGTGGAGGAAGAGAGCAGAGAAGTATGCTGATAGGAAACGCTGCAGTGGGTTGCAGCATGAAAGAGGGACTGGATGGTCACCGCAGGTGTTTAAAGGTCAGGAAAGACGTGTGAAGAGAGCCACAAAGGAAAGGCTGTGGGAGCTGTTTGCCTGTGGCAGCTGCAGCTGCATTTCCCAAAGAGAGGCTGATGCTGTGAGTTATTTTTGACAGGGAGCCCAGGACGATGGCCTTATTGACAGAGTGGCTGAGGTTGGAAGGGACCTCTGGAGGTTTACTCCAGCCCCTTGCTCAGAGCAGGTTGCCCAGGGACATGTCCAGTCTGGTTTTGAATATCTCCAAGGCTATCTGTGCAAATTCTCTGGGCAACATGTTCCAGTGTTTGATCACTTTGAGAATAAACATTTTTCCTTATGTTTAAATGGACTTTCCTATACTTCAGTCTGTGCTCATTGCTTCTTCTCCTCTCACTGTCACCACTGAGAAGGGCTTTGGCTTCTTTACTCTGTCCCATTGGGTGTTTGTACACATGGATAAGATCCTTGTGAGCCTTCTCTCCTCCAGGATAAACAGTCCCAGCTCTCTCAGCCTCTTCTCTTATGAGAGGTTCTAGAGCCCCTTAATCATCTTTGTGGCCCTTCCCTGCTCCAGTAAGTCCACATCTTTCTTGTACTGGGGAGCCCAGCACTGGACACAGCACTCTGGCTGTGTCTCACCAGTGCGAGGTAGAGAAGAAGGACCACCTCCCTTGACCTGCTGGCAATGCTCATCCTAATGCAGCCCAGGATGCTGTTGCCTGCCTTTGGCACATTGCCAGCTCATGGTCAGCTTGGTTTCTGTCAGGATCCAAGGTCCTTCTCTGCAAAGCTGCTTTCCAGCTGGTCAGCCCCAGCCTCAACTGGTGCCTGGAATTGTTCCTCCCCAGGTGCAGGACTTGGCACTTACCCTTGCTGAACCCCAGGAGGTTTCTGTCAGCCCATTTCTCCAAGGTCCCTCTGAACAGTGACACAACCCTCTGGTGTAGTCAGCCATTCCCTTCATTTTTGTATGATCTGCAAACTTGCCAAGAGTGCACTCTGTCCTAGCGCCAGGCCATTATTGTTTGGCATCTTCATTGATTGCCCCAGTCTTGACCTCCTAGGGTCCCAGTAGGGACTGGCCTCCATCTGGACTTCATGCTGCTAAGCACAGCCCTTGGAGCTTGGCAGTTCAGCCAGTTTGCAGTCCACCTCACTGTCCACTTATCTAGTCTGTACTTCGTCAGTCTGTCTCTGAGGGCATTATGGGAGACAGTAGGGCTTTTAGCACTGAAGTTGAAATAAACAACATCTTCTGTTCTTAGTATGCCTTTAAATGGTTTCCAAGAAGATTTCATCCATCTCCTTCCCGGGGGTCGAGGGGAGACTGACTGTCCTGTAGTTCTCCTGATGTTCCTTCCTGCCTTTCCTGAAGATAGGAGTGATGTTTGAGTAAGTCAGCACGCTATGAGTGCCAGCTCATGTGCAGGCCTGGCTGTAAAAAGAGAGGAGATGAGCAGCAGTAGAAAATAAGTTTGGGCAGGGAAAATAAAAGGAGCAGGCTAAGCTTTCCTATGGAAGATGCCAGCTCCAACTTTAGGTGCTGCTGTCCAAAAATCTGTGTGTAGTGCCTGGGACAGGAGCAGTTTCAAAGAGAAATGCTGCACTGGGTGTGCTTGCTGCAGCCCCTTAAAGCTGCAGGGTGGCTGCACTGACTGAGGGGAAGCAGAAAGGCAGGGACACCCATATTCCAGAGGCGTGGACAAGGTTTTGAACTCTGAAACGCTGAGTGGACAAAAGGCACAGGCTAGTGGGGAAGGGAGTAATTACCTCCCTGGGGCTTTGTGAGGGGTGATGCTCTGGGGCAGCAGTACATTCCAGTGTCTGATGGTGTGGCACGGTGGAAACGATGCAGTGGCAACCATCAGAGTGCGGTGCTTTCCCTTCCAGGGGAGACTTGTTGATAAGTGTGTTTGTGTCCACAGAGTGTGAGACATCATCGCGATGAGTCACCCGAGAGTCAGCTCTGTAGAGACACAGCTGTCAGCCCTGGGAGCCAGCCTGTGCCTTCCTGAGAGCCCACGGCGGGGGGGCCGTGCCCGCCACAGCCCCC
>NW_010103364.1:0-7201 GCF_000699245.1 Pterocles gutturalis | reverse complement strand
GGCCGGGCAGCTGAGCTGTCACCAGGCAGAGCCAGGGAGACAGAGCCTGCAGAACACCTGCACCCTGTGAGAGGTTGCTGCCCACCCCATTGCAGGGGCAGTTGTGCCGCAGTGGGGCACCAGGGTGGAAAAAGGCAGCATTGGGGGCTGCCATGGGGCTGGACACACAGGTGGCATCACGAGAGCAGTGGAAGGGGCTGAGCGTGGTCTTTGTGCCATGTTGAGGCAGAGCTCCTACGTGAAACACGCCAGGCAGCTGTGAAGGTTTGCCCACAGCATACCTGTGCTGTGCTATCACTCCAGTGTGTCTCATCTCATCCTTCCTCCTCTTCATCACAGCTCAGCTTGCTTTCCAGTCCCGCCTGTCACTTAAACAGACACAAATGCCTCCATATAAGGGCACTTGTGTCTCAAGAGTGTTGCATGTGCCCCTGACACCCATGTAAGCCTTCCCAGGGCAGCACTCCGGACTGGCAGCACAGCAAATTACTGCGTTGAAAATGGGTCATAGGAAACACCCCGGCTGCCACATACACGCTTCTGCAAATGTTCCCTTGCTGTCTCAGTGGGTGCTAGACAAGCGAAACCAGGCTGCCGAGAGCAGGCTGCTCCGTGCATACTGATACTGCCGTATTTACCAAGGCGGCCGTGCCCACCATCCGTCACTCTCAAAGAGGTCCCCTCCACAGCCAGGTGGGCACAAGAGCTTCGTTTTCTTCTGCTTCTGCTGTTTGTGGGGAGAGCAAAGCCCTCAGCCTTGGCTGTGTCCATGCTGGTGGTGCCCACGCTCACCGTGATGTGTGAACTCAGTGATGAGCCCTGCCGTGCGAGGCAGGACGGGGGGAGTGGTGACACACAGGTCACACGCCTGTCCCCCACCTAAACATAGTTGTGTTGTCTCACTGCACGGTGGGATCCCGAGAGCTCCCGTAGGAATGTGTGGCCCACCTGTCCTGCTGCCTATAGGGCACAGAGGTCTCCTGGGGGGGCCTGAACACAGTTTGGGGCAGCCTGTCAAGAAAGCTTGTTCATAGCATGCGTCGTCATTGAGCAAGCTCTGTCAGCAGTGTCCAGCCAAGGTCTGTCATCCACAGGCTGGTCTTGGGAGGACAGGTGCGAGACGAGATGGCTGAGCGCGCATCCATCTGTCTCTGAGAGATGGAGATGGGGTGGGTGCTGCAGTCCAAAACCAAGACATGAAGGGACATGCACCTCTCACTGGCCTCGCTGCCAGCAGGACGGGTGAGGAAGAAAGCCCTGTGTGGCTCCCATAGATGGACACAGATGGTTTGGTGACACCCTCAGATGGAGACTGCAGGGTGTCATGGGTCACCTGTGCTAGCACTGAGCCCCAAGGTGAGCTGAGGTAGGTGTGGTGGGATCCATCCCTGGATCATATGCACTGTCTCCTGTCCAGGAGCTCTGCCCCTGTTGTGGACTGGGGACCCTATGGTCAGGACTGATGTTCTCCACCCTGCACAAAGGCTGGAAATGGCCAGGGGACACAAGGACACAGGAGAGGACCTCTTGGATGGTGGCAGCCAAATAGCACCAGGAGAAGGTAGGTCTGTGCCAGTGAGGCCAGTGGCATCTGCCTGCAAGCAGGGATTCGTTCCTCCAAGGAAGACAGGAGAAGGCTGTGCATGCTGGGTCCTCCTGAGGACCTTGATATTTCCCTGGCATTTTTCACCAGTCTCCTACCAAATTTCAGTGCTGGCAGATGCTAAACTAACACAGATTACATCTGTTTGTCTTTTGCTAATTTTGCTAAAATACAGCACATGAAGCAGGACTAGATGATGTGGTTTTGGTTGAGATGTAGAACAGGGGGGACGCCTACATGGGATGCTGCAAACTTTCATGAGACAGCCTGGATGACCTTTGACGGTACCACCTTTTCCATGGCATCAAGCCAAAAACACTCTTAAACTTGGGGTTTGGTTGTTTTTTTTTTCCTCCTACCCCTCAAACATGAACACCTCCTTCCTATATTATCAATTTGAAAGGTCACTTTGCTGTGCAAGGTCTTCACCTTTATTAAAATTCCAGATTCAAAGCTTAATTTATTTACAATTTATGTTCACACGTCCAGGGAGGAGGGAAACAAAGATGATCTAAGGATAGCATTGTTTGTAAAGCCGTCCGTGCTTTATTTGAGGGCTGGCTGCAGCAATGCCCCCTTTGTACAAGGCTGTAGAAATACATCATACAGGTGCCTCTGTTTTAATGGATTTTATGTATGACCTGCACACATACTTCAATGGATCATTAGTGCTCTTCAGGCTGCATGCCAGCCTGCTCAGCCTCATTAATGTTGATGTTATAGACTCATATCATTGATTGTATCTTGAGCTGAAAAAAACAGCTTTTGGTTTTATATAAGAACCATTTTGTTTCTGAGCATCCTGTGCCTGGGTGGAGTCACCTGATGTTTCAAGAGCTCCAGCAGATTTTTTTATCTCTGTCAACTGCAAGACACACACACACACACAAATTGTTTTTTCCTAATGGGAAGCAACAGAAGAGAGCAGATGTAGGTCTGGTAATTGCAACACAGGCTCACTTGACCTTGTCCTGCACCCAGGAGAACAAATTAGTTCGTCCTCTGCCTTCACCAACTGGTCTGTAATTTGTCTGTACTCATCCCCCCTGTTTCTACATTTGAACAGAGGCACTTTCAGACTAGGAGGAGCAACCACTCCTGCAATGTAGCACGAGTGTTAAAGGTTTTTGCTTATGTATTTGAACTTTGCCCACGGGACTTTTTTGTTCCTGGTCTTCTAAGTGTTACCAGCATAGATTGGGTTGAAATGTATACACACTGATTTCCTGAAATAAGTGTGTCCTTAAAACTAGCTGCCCTCTGGATTCATTGCTCTTCAACCCTCACGCTTATTTTTCCACTTGTCTTCTAAACTACATTACATCTTGTTTTTTATAAATGCGGATGAGAACACACAGTTTAGCTGAGAGGTTTTCCCCTACAGAAATGGCTTCATTGCCCCACGTGGTGGCATTTTCTACAGGACCTACAAGAAAACCCCACCCAGCCCTTGCCGCTGCATCCGGCCCTGCTCTGTGCACCAGCTGATGGGGGGCACAGCCCTGTCCCAGCTGCAGGGGTGGCTATCAGCACAACATCAGCCTTTTCGGTACTGTACTGAGATGGTGGGTGAGCACAGCACTGCTCAAGACCATGAGCTAACCTGGAGCCAACGGCGTGCTGTGCACCCATAGGCACACAAAATGGAACAGCTGGAAACAGCAAAGAAAAAAAAGTCAAAAGCTAATGATGTAGGGCCATTTCCCTGTTTTCAAAGTCACCACTGGGTGACTCATTAAACTGCGAAACTTTTGCTGCAGGAGTTCAGAGACAGAGAAGCAGTCAGAGGATTCACAGAGGTACAGGGAGAAGAGTTTTCCATAAACATCAATTTTTTTCAGAAGGAAAATTATCCCATCATTTAAGAACTAGCAATGAATCAGCAAAGGAGACGTGACAAATGAGATTCAAATCCATCTCTCATCATTGGTGAAAGGTGATAACGCATCTGTGCCAAAAAGCTGCTGTTTTATCACAGATCTCAAAAACATTCATGAGGAAATGTTTCATCTGATCTTTCTCCATTTCCTGAAAGGGAAAATAAATTTAGGACTACAGTTTAATAATAAGTTTAATAAATGAAATTTTAGGAACAACTCCTTCACCCTTCGATTCAATATTTTCAGAAGGTCAATGAGCGTTAGCTCATTGTTATGACTCAAGAGTGGGAGGTTAATCAGAGATTATTAGTGTCAAGGAGTTGTATTTTCATCTCTTCTTCATTGCTGTGTACCAGATAACCACACACGTTTCAGCTGGAGAGGCGAGCCATGCACAGGAAGGCAGCAGATAAGCAAAAAATTGCAGGACTGCACAAAAAAGTGTAATACAATGTGTCGGCCTCATTAGCGATAAGGTGACAATGGCTGATAGCGCAGCTGTGTCACAGCGTCACGCAGGGCGCTGCCGGCACGAGGAGCCACTGTACTGGCACCGGGCACCTGCATGGGGGGTGGAAACCAGCAAAGGGCGTTTGGTGGAGGGGGCCTGAAGCACCAGCGGTCAGGGACACTGAAGCGCCCGCCATGGGGGTAGACTGGCACGGAGGAGTCGCTGTGTGGTGATCTCCACCTGGTCCTCCCAGTATCACAGGTGACTTGCTACCAGTGTCACTGCAAACCCCAGCGGGTGAAGCCCTGCCTGGCCTCAAGCACACCATGGTTTCCAAACTGTACATGAGGCATAAGCTGTGCCCAGCTAACCAAGGCCATGACAGGGCTGTGCTGAAGGACTGGGGTGCATTGTTTATCCCTCCTGCATGAACAACGGGTAATGAAACAACACATGAGCACTGCAAGCACCTGTTCCAGCTGCAATGAAGATCAATGTCTCATCAAGGATTAAGTGGCCAAATACTTGTTTCCAATCAGAGATACACCAGTAACCGTCAGTAACACTGCTCAGCTCCAAAGTGCCAGGGCCGGAGGGCACACCAGCTAATGATGATAAATGGGTTTCTCCTTCCTATGTATGCTACCAAGCATTCAATATAATTAAAGTGTGCAATTGGAATAATGGGATTTAAAGCAAATGATGCTATCCTGAGCCTGCTGGGTGGTGTGAGATATAGATCTGTACATGCATTTGTAGAAAATGTAATATGTCAGTGATTGGATTGATTGGTAATCTTTGCAGGACTGCCTTTTAGATTCAAATATTAAGTTGTTGATGTTCGCTTTGCTTTCCAGGACAGGGAAGGATATAGGCATACCTATAAATGTCAACCTTTCCTTTTGCTGGAGCTGTGCTGACATGTTAGGTTCAGAGAATAAAACAGGAGAGCAAAGAATATGAACCTGGCCAACAAACACATGCTCTGGGAGATGGGCATACTTCCACCTTGGAGGGACACAAAGCAATGAAAATGTGGTTTGGGAAGTTCAGCTCCAGGCTCTGCCACTGATTTTAATTTTGAGCTTGGACATCTTGGCTTTCAGTGTCCCACAGTTAAAACATGTGTGAGGGAGTGGAGCTGAAAGCAATGCCCCCCAAAGAGCCTCTGATTTGTATCAAGGCATTTTCACTCATTTACTCTGTGTCATCCAACCACTTGTCACCGATGAGAATTCAATGCAGCATGACAGTTAAAAACCCCTGCCCTCATGCCACAGACAGCCTTTTGTCCCTGGCCCTGAAAATTGTGACAGGTTTGCCAGCACACACATACCCTCCATGGGCCTCCCCCTTGAAGACCTCCATGTTTTCTAGAAAAGAAGAAACCAAACATGGGCAGGACATTTGGCCCAAAAGACACCACCCAGTGGTGGTGGCCACTCTCCTCCCC
This sequence comes from Pterocles gutturalis, assembly GCF_000699245.1. NCBI lineage: Eukaryota > Metazoa > Chordata > Aves > Pterocliformes > Pteroclidae > Pterocles > Pterocles gutturalis. The sequence continues at coordinate 1,814 of NW_010103364.1, read as the reverse complement.
GGCCCTCGTCAGCACTGCTCTTGGGGTGCTCTTGGGGTCCGGCTATGTGTAGCTGAGGTGCCCCAGGACATGCTGGTTACTCATCACCTACACCTCAACCTTTGCCTGGTGCTGTGGCCACGGCACGTGTGCACCCTGCAACGGGGCAAGGGGCAGCTGACGCCAGGCTCAGTGTGTCCACATGGGTTCTGCAGCCATGAGTGCAAAGAGGTGAGCAGGTAATCTGTTAGAAGGCCTTGGCTAACTCTCAGATGAGATTTTATTTTTAGGGCGTCACCTCCACAGCCAGTGCCCCAGCCCCAAGCACAGCCCCACCGGGAGCCAGCACTGCGCTGCATGCCGGGCACTGTGGGACAGCCTCGTGTGCGCCCAGCAGCATGGGGTGGCTGAAAGGGAGAGACTCCCTCTGCATTTGCCCTTTCCCAGCCCTGAAAAAAGTAGTTTCTGGAAATGTCTGTAACACTCAGAGTGCAGGGACCTCTTTGGCATTTAGCACACTTCCAGAAGCCTTAATGGGTCTTGAAAAAAGAGGTGAAGAAAAAGCCATTAAGCTTTTTCTTTGTTTTCACAGCCTATTATCTACCCTTTTCTTTGAAAATCTCTTTCATGACCCATCGGGCAAATAATGCAATAAACTACCTTAAGTGCCAGTAACCTTCCTGCCCTGCCGAGGCAGCCCTGGCAACCCTTCTGCTGGGGGCTGTGGGCAAATCCAGCCTTGCTGCCCAGCTGGGGTTTGCCAGCCCCTGAGAGGGGGTTATCGACACTTACTGCACCCCAAAACGCATACAGCTGGCACTGCAAAGTAGCTTAGTAGCAGGTAAATGCTGTGTGAAGCGCTGCTGGGCACTGGGGAGAGGACAGACTGGGGAGAGGACAGACTGGGGAGGCTCTTAAGGGACCTCTTGCTATGGAGGCTGGTGGTGCACCAAAATTTTATTTGAGACCATGATTTTTCTTCCCCTGTACAGAAAAACCAGGCAAAGAAAAACAAGAAAAAAGAGGACAAAGAAAGACGTAACCCTTTTAACATTTGAGACAACAACATTTGTGACTCCGTGTGTCACTGACCAGTGTAACAGGACACATTTCTTACAGCAGTGCAGCTCCCTGAGCCAGTGTCCTCCCCAGACCCCTTCCCCGCATGGAGGAGGATGCAATCTCTCGCCTTTGCTGGCTCCATAAGGAGGACAGTGCTGTGCTCCCTCTTTCCACAACACCCCGTCTTTTTGTGAAGCTGAAGCCCAGAGAGGAGTAGACTATGCCCCGCACTAACAAAAACCACTGAGAGCAACATTTTGCAGGGACATCTGAAACGCCCCAGTCTGGGAACGGAGTGACACAGGCTGCTGGCAGCTGGCGGCGAGCACTGAGCCTGCAGCTGTGGAACCAAGGCACACTGGGTTTCTCTAACCTCAGGATAACCAAGCAGACCTCAAAATGTTTCCTTGCTAGAGTGTATCACTTTCTCATCCTCTTTGTGACCATGCTCAGACCAGAGACGTTACTGGAAGCCACACAGATTTCACATAGATGTTTAGAGACCAACCACTAAGCCAGCAACAGGCAAAGCAAAGGGCTGGCACAGGGACTCGCAGCCCAGAGGAGGGCTCATTTTAATGCTGGAGTGTTTCTGGGAATAGGATAAACTCTGTGTGTGTGTGTGTGTGTGCACTCCTGGGCAGCAGGATGGCCCGCTGCAAGCCCTGCCACCTAGGGACCTCCAGGGCAGGCACAGATGTCTGCTCCTGCCTCCCCTAGCATCACCTCACAGAATCACAGACTAGAGAATGTTAGAGATTGGAAGGGACCTT
>NW_010103363.1:31557-48077 GCF_000699245.1 Pterocles gutturalis | reverse complement strand
CCAGCCAAGGGCTAACCCATCACACTATCAGAGCAATGGGAACAGTGCACAGGTATGCTTAACTGCAGCCCTTTGTCATGCTAACGAACTCGTTGGCTTCACTGAAGTAAACAACGTGAGTGCAGCACTAGCCAGGGTAATGGCATAGGGGCATCTTCAGTAGGGGAGGATAGGACATAAAAATTAAGTAAAATAATAAAAATCTAAAAGATTATGTTGAATTAGTTTTTATTGCATTTAGGACAATCAGAAAATCCATATGCTTTCAGTAATTGTCTGCACTGTCTTTTCTAACTTGGAAACAAGCATATTTCCAGCAGTAGCCCTTCTTTCTTAGTATGGCTGATGAGACACAAGGGACCCCTAAACCATCTTTTATAAGTCTTAATATTATATTGGTCCACTGTGCTCTAAATTGCAGGTATATGTGCTCATTGAAAATAATACACTGTGTGGCTTTCAGCCTTTTAAATGGTTGTGGAACCAGCCCTCTGTTTGGAAAACACAATTTATCCACAGAGTACCTTGTGCAACCAACAGCTGCTGTCACTTTGGGAATTGCAACAAGTTCTTGTCTCTTCTGGCCAAGCATAAGCACTGTCATTTTACATACCTCTAATGCCCACAGAACAAAAACACACCTGCACTGAATCAATGTGATGAAATACTGGAAAAGAGATGTGAAAACAGAGCGCAGGAATGGTATTTTCCTTTTGACAGCTACACAATTGCTGTAGACAAAGCCATGAAAGCATGTCTGCAGAAAGCATCTGACGCAGGATAAAACCTGCGCCTAAGGCATTTGACAAATTCTTCCTGAGCAGTTAATTTGTGTGAAAATCTAACAGCTTATAATACTTTCAAGGACAATTAGGCTTAGAAACAAGGACAATTAGATAAGGACTGATTTACTCAGAACACGCAGGTTGGACAAATTGTAGTTGCTATTGCCTGCCTTAACTGATTTACACAATTTCCTAGTATCTTCCAAAGATTTTAGAGACAAACTGTAAAATATTTTTTTTCTTGAGCTGGTTACACACACTTCCTGAAAGATTATTTCTCACAGTCAGCACATAAGCATGGCCCTCACAGTTGTGAGGGATTTCATTGAAATGATGTGTCAAGTCTGCATACTTCTGGTGTTGGTGAAAATGTCCACATTTACCCAGGCAAATGTTGACAAATGTTTACTATATAACAGCAACTACCAAAGCTAGTTTATTTTTATTAATCATCCTCAAAACGAGAGGAAGCTTAATGCTTAGCTTAGCTAATGATCAATAGATGTGGGATTTTTTTCTGCTAAAGTGCAAGAATAATTAGCAAATACCAACATCTCTCTGGTTTTTTATTACACAGCACATCAGACATATGTTCTTAGTACTTCCTAAAAATAATTTAGCTTTGTTCTTTTTCCACCTAGGTAATTAAAAATATGGGCCCTTATCTCAGGAACTCACTGCACAGCTTCCCAGCTGAGTTCCTCAGATTTCCAATTAACTCATCTTTCCTGAATTCTGTTCCTGCGTGCTTTGATATAATTGCCTAACTTTCTGGAGTCATTCTGTTGATTGCAGTTGGACTTCTCTTGGTAATAAGACACACACGTAAATGGTGGCTGGACTAGATCCCTTTGCATAAAGGCGGATATTTTTATATCCGGGATATTATTATTATCTCCTTCACCTACACAGTCTACATGCTTTTTACTAGATGACTTCTTGGTCAACACCTTCAGATGCAGGAACCATACCTTACCTGTAGTGGTTAACATAAGTAACCTTGGTCAACCTCCAGTCTTCACTTGCTGAGGGAATATTTTGCACTGAATGCCTTTAAGAATACAGACTTGCTCAATAATATGAAATAGGTAATGATTCATTTATCAGCTACGAGACCAAAAACACAGGTATAAAATCCACCTACAGATCTACTGTGTATTGCTAGAATTTTTTTGCATTTTACTCCTTCTAAAGAGGATTAGATCTTTCTCTAGAAGAAAATTACTTTCAGTTTTATACAAATTTGAAAAATGGAAACCATTTTATGCAATTTCAGTGAAACTGCTAAGAGACAATTTTATAAAATAGACATGGGTGCCGTATCTTTGTCTACACTTCCACTATCTCTAATGGCAATGTGACTTAAATGGAAATGTAACAAAGGCTACTACTGTTTTACTACTATCCAGTTCTAATAAATTCAGAAACTTTTGGATTTGTAAAGCTCACCTATTGAATGAAAAGACTTAAATCATCACTTCCTACAGACTTTTTGATTCAAGAAAGGAAAAAGTTAAATCCACATTGGTTGAAGGCAGTCTGCTGTGTGTGAGCTGAATGCACGGGATTAGCACCACGCTCCTGAACCTGCAGACAGCCCAGCCTGGGTCCTCTAGCTAATCAAGACCTTTCATAAGAATCAGCAGGGGGAAATTGATAAACAACTGATTAGTGTCATTGACACCACTGAGACCTATTTGGGCAGCTGTAAAACTTACAAGAATCGTATCCACATCATTTTCCCTTTGTCTGCTTGAGAAAGCTCCTGGAAGGAATAGCGCCTTTGTAACACCGGCCCTGGGCTTCCTCCAGTCCTTCTTCTAATTTTCTTACAAGACATGGGACAAGAAATTGTTTCTCCTACATACTGGAGTCTGGTGAAGTTTTTCAAGCTTTTAAAAAATAATTAATAAATAGTAGTTAAACATGCCTGGCATACATTTACTTCTCTTCTTAAAAGCTTTTTTTCTCATAAGAACAGCTAACAGAAACTGTCACATGGTTTTCCTTTAGGGCTCTGAGTGACAAGACAAATAATTCGTACTAAGAGAGGGAGTCCAGGATTGTACCTCCTGGGATGAAAGGATGCAGATATGACACTTTCAGAGATTGGAAACAGACGCTGAATTGTTGCTGGCACTGTCTTGTGACTCTGACCAAGCTAATATTATTGCAGCCCGTGCTCTGTGCATGAGCTCAAATGGTAATTAGCAGGCAAGTAGTTCGTGATCCTATGGTTGTGCCAAATATGGTGACTGCATGGAATGAGGTTCTATTTATAGAAAGGCTGGCTGTTATACAGGAAACTGGTGATGAGAAATTCCCACTGGCAGGACTCATCTCTCATCTTCATTCTTTTCCTGACAACATATCCAATTTACTTGCATGTAGAGTATGATGATGGCAAGTTTCCTGATAAAAGAGACAAAAAATGGAATGGACCAGCTATTTTCTTTCCATACCCACACATGCAAGAGCCTCCAAGCCTCCATGGTTCCAAAAACTGAGAGATTCTTTGTTTTCAGATTTTTTTTTCTAAAACAAAAGGTTTTTACAAAAACAGTGATCCATTAATCTCCAATAAATTGGATAGTTTTTGACAGCCGTGTTTCTGGAGTGAATTTCTAGGACAGAGCAGAATGAAAGGTGAGGTCTTTGGCAGGGGACATTCATCGGACTACAGCCTTTCAGGAGCTTGTACCTGGGAAAGAAAGGAAGGGTGAGAGGAGGTGGCTGATGACCCATCCCTGGAGGTGTTCAAGGCCAGGCTGGATGAGGCTTTGAGCAACCTGGTCTAGTGGAGGGTGTCCCTGCCCATGGCAGGGGGGTTGGAACTTGATGATCGTTAAAGTCCCTTCCAACCTTAACCATTCTATGATTCTATGAAAAGACATACAGTCAAACACAGTCCTCAGTGAAAACAGAGTCTGTATATCCACGCAGCTGAGATTGCCTTGAGTGATATGGATTGTGCTATGAGTGGGATAATGATTCTCTGTATTTATATTTGTGTTCTGGCTTGGAACAAATGTGCAATTTCGAGGCAAATCCCCTGATTCTCTCCATTTATTGATTCCATTCACAAAAACATTGCTGGTGCATGTAAAATAGATTATTTTTGGAGGAGCTTAGAAGTTTCCTTCCAAAACTTCTTCAATGCTGGATGGGGACCTTAAAATTATGACTCAATGCAAGGGCTTCATCACCACAAAACCTGTGCCTAGGAGAAGGCTCTTGAACCATGAAGAGCTTCCTTAACACATGAGATGGTTTTGGTGCAATACAAAGAGGCAAACACCATATACATTCTTATTTGCTGCTTTTGTTTGAAGATTGACAGATCCAGCCTTCAGGTTTGGAGAGGTTCTTCAGAGAGGTGCCAACTGGCTCCCCAAGGAGACGACACAGTCTGTTAATGTGTGTTGTAAGCAGACCAAACGTTCCTCTGGCAGCAGGATATCTTGGTGGTGCTTACATAGGGTTGGTAACCACATGATTGCTGTTGTGTACGAAATAGCCAGTGAGAAAAGTGGCACAAAATTCAAGATTCAAGGGTAGTCTTCTTGGAGAGTTGGAATGATAAAAATCATATCTAGACTTCTGCGCCCTGGGCTCCCATGTGGGAGAAGGGAGGTGCCCTGTGGAATTACTCCAGGACACTGATGTGCCACTTTCACCTAAGTGACGTGGCTCCTCCCCAACCCCCCAAGAGAAGGAGCAAAGATTTGTGGGTTAATCTTCCTTCAGAAAGCTTCAAACAACATATATAATGGGGGCATTTGGTCCAGGAAACAAGACCTGTTCTCATCTGAAGTAAAACCCTAGAACCACATATGATGTGGATGTGAGAGGCTTCAGCAGTAACTGCTTTAATCTACTTATTCTCTTATTTTGCATCATCTTACTTGGCAATGTAGACAAGCCTGAACCTCTCCACAGGATTAAGAACATTTATAGGCAGTGCTAAGAGGGAGAAAAAGGAAGAGAACCTCCCACTGCATTCCCGTAATAAAGACCCAACACAGTTATGGCCACTTGACTTTTTAGGGTACTGACTTTTTGATGCCAAATCCAATAAGAGTATGTATATACATATATTTACATATAAAGAGAAATGTGCATTTCCCATACAGATTTTAAGAAAAGGAAAAAAGAAGACCAAATATTCAGTGACTGGACAGCAAAGAGAAAGAAAATAATATTGTGGAAAGCAGTAGTGAGGTAGATGCTACAGTCAGGGAGAGAAGACTCACCATAACTGTCTGAGTTCAGAGATCACCGAGATATTTTGATGACTAATTGTGCTTAGAGAACAAAATGGAAGAATTCGATCAGCTGTTGAAGGATGTGAAGCTGTAAAACAGAAATATGGTTGACCAAGAGCCATTCCCAAAGACAGGCACCTAAGAGCACGAGTTTTTCAGAAAGATGGAAACAATCGGGAAAGTGAAGTCACAGAATCACAGAATCACAGAAGTCATGTTATATGTGAGGAATGTGTTAAGCCATAAACATGTAGAAAAAAATAGCAAAGATAGTGCAATCTACTTCAGCTCAGATCACTTGAGGGAAGAAATGTAAGTGAAATTTTATTGCACTAAGGGGGCCTGTTTCAGACCTGAAGTGCTGGATTCATGTATGGATAGAGATTTGTTTGATACGATAGAGGCAGAAATTCTGTGAAGGGTTGTATCATCATGGGAGCATTTAACTTCCAAGATTTGATCATTAACCATGATAATTAAACTTTGAGATTAATGCAGTTCTATGAATAATTTAGTTATTGCAACAACTATCTTAGCTTGAGCATAAAGATAATATACAGATTTTTATGACTGTGTGGCAGGTGACTCACAAGGTGCAGCCCAATGACTCCTTGCAAACGAACACTCTGGTGTTCCAGCCATGGTTATATGCAATAGGCATTTATAGTGCCTTGTCCAGAAAAAATATGGAAAACAGGGACTATCAATGGATGCAGACCTAATCACCATGTGGGCAAAAAATACCTAGAAACGTCATGACAATGAATTGCTAACAGCCACAGCAGAGGTAGATGACTAACTGATGAAAAATGGGTAAACTGAAATGATATATGACACGAGATAGAAATATGTCTTTACAGTGAAGCAGGTATGGGAGGCAGTATAGCCAGAAGCCCACAGAAAGGTACATGTCAAAAGTTACACTTGCACTGTTTCACCTCCTGTGGTGTCCACTGGCTCTGGGATCTGATTTTTTTTTCTTTTGATTTTTCTGTTTAAAGTGTCTAAAATAACATGGGAACTGTGTCACAGCCCACCAGAGTTTTTCTGATACGTCTCTGTACGACAGAAGGTGGTTAGGAGTTCTGTGTGTGAGCTGAAGGTCCTTGCCCAGAGATCACAGGAATGACAAGGTGCTTGCAAATGCATGTGCTCAGAGGGCCATGACCTGGGAGCCAGCTGTCACGAAGCCAGGTTGTTTGACGATGTGGGGATATCCAAAAGCCACTTTTCTCACACGCTAGAGTCTCCTGAAAAAGAACTGCAGAAGTAATGAAGGAACTACTAATTTATAGTGCATCTTTATTTTTTGTCAGATCGCAGGCGTCTAATGCAATTTTGGCTCAGCTTTGCTTGGTATCAAAACTTCCTATCGAAAGTGTTTATTTTGCATGCTGTCACAGTGGAGTGTTACAGCTTTCTAATTTAATGTTAACTTCCTTTCGGAGAACCTGGTCTTTAGCCAAACCATATCAAACCATATCATACTGAAATGTACTAGATTTAATTAATGAATAAACTCAGTATAAATACAGTGTAGGTTACGGCAGACAGACTGGAGAATAAGTGCTATTATGAATGGCATGGGCTAGACATCGCTTGAGATTTATACAGCTGACATTCCATCACAAGTTAGTGATACAAGTAGTGAAGCTATTTTAAACATGGTTTTGGTAAAGAGAAGGAAGAGCTGAAAAGAATCTTACCTTCAGTGACCATGAGTCAATTCAATTTAAATAAAATAAGAATATGAATAAAAATGATCACGAAACTGGGTTTTAAAAATGCCTATTTCAGAGGAACAAACTTTGATAAGCTAGAGAAGCTACTTAACAAGTTAACTACAAGGTCCACACTTAATCACGGGGAATGGTTTGAATTTCTTTCAGACAAAGATTGACATTTTCTGAAGTATCTTGAGAAGATGAATAAAATTCCAGGGCTAATTTCAGCTGTATCTGAATGAATAGCAAACTCTGACATCCAAGCTATCCTGACTTCGCTGCCAAACGTCAAGCAACTTCAGCAGCCTGGTTTTGGGAAGTGCACGACTCCAGCTTGTTTCTGCAGCTACTGCAATTGCAAGGAAATCTAAACACGCATGGAAGAGCATGGAAGTCTGGGAGTGCACCAGCCATCGTTTTCAGGATAAACATGGCAAAGTTCTGCAAGCTTCTGAGGTGGAAGCAAGATTCAGAAGCAAGAGATATTCAGACAAAAATAGAATTTCTACAACTAAGTCTGTAGCAACGTCGATAATAAATGCCACTGTTTCAGTCTTTCGCTCCTGAAAACCAACAATTTTGCAGCCAGTAAGTACTCAGTTGCAAAGAAGGAGGCAAAAAACTCTGAAAAACCGTGTAGTGTTGCCTAGAAAACAGATCCGCATGTCTTATGGTGCTGGTGCATGTAAGAATTTTATAAATCCAAGAGAATGGGTCCCAGAGAAGGGGAAGAGCTATGTAACTGGAAGGGCAGTCTTGGCACCTGAACAAATGGATATAAACCATTCCGGAATACATTTAGGCTGTAAAGCAGAAGGCAGTTTTGAATTGTCAGTGGAGAGGTTCTGGCACAAACTCTCAGTAGCTGTAGCCAGGCCAAAAAGTTTTAAGTTAATGCTGTTAAATAAGTATTAGAGATAGAGTTTGCTCCGTACAGTAAAAAATTATCAGGATGTGTTTCTCTGTGAGGCCAGACTCAGCTAATTTGGGACTTTAAGAGAACTGCAAGAACTTTAAGGTCTATATTTCTCAGTCTTGCACCATGTATCTTGAGACATCAGAAACCTGGGATCATCACTTTTCTCAGCACATGAGCTTTGCAGCAGCCGCGAGCTGGACCCAAGGACAAGGCAAACAGCACCCATCTGAGCCCTAGGGCGTGAGGAGCACTGAAGGGAAACTCCAGGCTTGACCACTGTGGCCATTTTGCTGAAAAAAAAATTTTCCTTTGACCATCGATTCATTCTCTACCTGGATAAACCCTGCCCTGAGCAAAGCCTCTTGCTGTCTGTTTTTCCTCCTATGGTTACACTCTGTGAAACCAGCTCAGCTCACACTGTGTAACCACTGAGTTCACAGCCAGCGCTGTTACTGAACTCTGTCCGCACTACCGCAACCCTTGACTGCAGGGGTTTGTCTGCATCTCACCTGGTACGTGCCATGGAGCACACTAACTGCAACAGCATGTCACTAATGCATTAAAGAACCAGCCCCCACAGACTACTGCTTCAGAGAAACATCTGGTATGACGTCCTGGTGGTCTTCCCAGTTTCACTTACATGTCCATTCAAGGGTATTTGACAGTCATGACTGGAAATGATTGTAAAACAGGGTAACTCACCCACGAAAACGCATGTCTCAGTGGTCAACAACGGAGGGGGCAATTTCAAAATAGCCACCAAAAATTCCACCAATTGTTATCCAACCTCCGCTTTTCTGTCATGCCATGAAAGGAACACGAACGATAAAAACAGTTTGAAGAGGAAATGAAATAAAGGGCGGGGTGGGGGGGGGAGTTTTCTTAAATGTGCTGAGCCTCTCCTCCCTCTGCAGAACGCTGACTCAGCACAGCAGGCAGTAGACGGGGAGCAGCGAAACACCTGCAGTACACACAGCTGCTGGGCAGATGTCTGCGCCTGCTCTTGGTTGCTGGCCAGGCAGAGAAATCTTTCCTACGGAAGCTGATTGAGAGATTCAAGAAGCTGTTTGGCAGTGGATAAGATAAAGAGCCACTGGTGAGATTCCTCTGCTGTAAGCTGAGGTGCAGGTTCATGGTCCCTGGGATGTTCTCTGCCTACGCATGGCTATGATTCCCAGAATATAATGCACTGTGATAAGGAAATGTGATTTAATGTTGAAATGAGAAGTGTTTTAAGATCTACAATTTATAGGCATTCAGCCCCTTGTTTGTGGGCATGATGGTCACATTCCCTTTGCCATCACTTGGAAGTTAGTGTTCCCCATGTATTTTAGTGGAGAAGGTGAAGTTTCAGAGGAAGTGACTGAAGTCAAGTAGAAAGATGAGATGATGGGCAAGGAAATGTTCTGTCATGAACAAGTAAAAAGAAGTAATTGCGTGCACTGCAGGAGAAAGGGGAAGGCTATTGTCCCTCTTGTCTTTTGTAAAGCATTACTGTTTTGCTAGAAATTACCTGCAGGTGACTAAATGCCATGCTTTCCTTGACAAGCAAGAACGGTATTCACCCTCTCTGAGGCACTGGCTCATCCTCCAAGTATAAAAATCTGATCAGGATTCACCAGCTTCCTCAGTGCTGGGGACCCCTCAATGTGCTCTGCCAGAGGGCTCCAGCTAGGTCTGTATGGGAAGATCTACCTCCACACTGGTTTCATTCCCCTTTTTAAAATCAGCAGCCTTCCCAAAGCCAGCCTGCACCCTGCTCCCCATCTCTTCTGAAAAAGGGGACCCACGCTTGTACCTCAGAGTGGTTTGTAGGACAGGAAAAAAGTGAGACAGGGTCTGAAGCACCTTTACACTGCAGGGAGCGTAAAGTGGGTAATGCAAAGCTAAAGGTCTGCAAAGGGGAGGACCTAATACGTGGAGGAGAGAGGCAGCAATATGGGGCAGTCTCCTCCGAAAACAGAGAGGTGGAAGCAGAAGGAGGCAGCCTTGTTCTTGAGCTGGAAATGTTGAGGTTTAACTAAAGTCATTACAATCATTTAAATCTGATTTCCACAGCAGCACTAGCCAATATTGCAAATGGACTGGCACAGAGGCAAGACAAGTTCTGAATGGATGATAAAGGCATTGACTTCTGTATAGTTCCTTTCAATGCCCCTGGGGCACACGCATACGTTTTTATTCCTGCACAGCTTGTCATGTGCTATTCTTCAGTTATCTCTGCTACAGCTCTTCCTGAACTCCTAACAGCTTTGCTCGGAAGAAAAGAGAAATGGACAATAGGCCCCAAGACCACTTGGCTGCATTGCTTCTTCATTAAAGCTGACATCTGGCAGTGAGACCTTACCGCCTTTCAGGAGCTGATGTCTCATTGAAGCTAACAGCAGCAGAGGTATCAGGGGCAGCAACGTCTCTCCCACTGAGCATCTGAGCTTTGGATGCTGGGAGAGAGCCCGGGAGAATGAGACCAGTAACACTGGTTTCTCTCTCTTGCCTTTCTCCTGTTAAAGGCAAGACTACCCTTTTACCTACGGCCAAGCCCATGAGGTTGCTGAGCCTCCCAAACTCATTGCTTTTGACATGCCAGAGTTGAGAAAATTTAAAATCTTTGAAAAAATGTGGAAAAAACCTGCATTAATTTTGTGAATATTTTATTACAATATATCTATATTGGGAAGCACATCTCATCTTCCATTTGCTCTCAAGTCTGTCTGATCAATAATGTGCTCTATTGTGTCCAGTGTCACCGCAACAGTCCTTGCCTTGGTGCTTTGGTAATCCTGATTCTCCTATTGGTTCCTAACTGGAAGGGTTAATTTTGGAATTTCTTTTCAATTCTACAAAACTGCATTTCTGTGCCTTTGTTTTTTTTTTAATCTTGCTCGTTAACCCCATGATTTGCACCATACAGCAAAATTTACCAGCATAGTTTTCAACAAATCCTTGTGTGCATGCACATGCAATTTCAAGTCCTTGTCTAGGTTTATTATACCAAGTTATAATACCTTTTTGAACATTTTTGTAAGTAAGTCCAGCACATGTACTGTTCTAGTGCTGCAATGTCTCTGAGCTAAAGTAATCCTTACGACTCCCAACACAGCAAAGAACCACCCTGGTGCTGATTTTCAGCACTGATGCCCAGAAGTCACAGAAAGTAGGTCTCCCCCCATTTAAAATTTCTAGCATATCCCTATTAATATACCGCTGCTGGTGATTTCTGCCTTAGAAATTAAGATGTCTGTTCAGACATGGAAAGGACTGGAACAATGTAAGGTGAAGAGGCAGCACAAGGCAAAGGGAAAATCTGACAGTCCCACCAGTGCGAGTGACACGGGCTGCTGGACAAGCTGCGCACCTGCAAAGTTGGGTATGAAGCTTGAGGGCTTGCTAAGTGACCCATGAAACCCCAGAAGAGTGTGCTGCCCACCAGCTCGTTAAGAAGGATGAACCAGGAGATGTGATATTTCCAAAGGGAGAAAGGGGACTCTAACCCAACTGGATCCAGAGGAAAGAGTTTAACCAGGATTGCAGTAACTGTGACTTCTTTCAAAAATGTTCATAGGACCTGGAGCCCCATGTCCTTTTTCCAGTACTCTCTTTATAAATAAATAATGTCTGAAAACATGTATAATAGAATTGTTTTCTGAAGTAGTTGGTTTAGTTTAACGCTGTTGGTGAGCACCAGCAAAAAAGAAATTCCACAAGCAACTCAAACTGTTCCTGAATGTACCAGGCAGGAAGTGTTCCTATCACTACGTTGCAAGCAGTTGAAATACAGCATAAGAGATATTTAAGCATTCAAATAAATGTATACAAAATATAATGTCCACCTTGCAAGAAATACAGTATCTTGTAATTCAGACTACTTGTTTTTTATAAACAAATGTTTAGAGGAACCACAAACTTCAAGACCTCAGCCCATCGGAATCACCACTGGCTGTAGTAAGTTAGCAATCTTTAATGCATTATTCCTACCTCTATTACCAGTGACACCTGTGAATTCATTTCTTGGTCTCACAGGACTATTTGCTTTGGAAAGTGGTTTTACAACGTGACGGGGCTGAGAGCTTTTGACCTATCCCAAACAAGTGTATTGGAAGTAAGTCCAATTTGCTTCAGAGTTCACAACAGTTTCTTTGGAAAACTTTAGTGTGGGAAGGCACTTTCTTCAGCCTGCTGACAAACTCCCTGACCATGACAGTGAAGACATGGATGTATGGAAAACAACTTCGGTAATTCTCTTCAGAAGTCCAAGTTCAGACTCTATGGAGGAAAGGAGAGGTTGGAGTGCTTGGTCCAGGGGAAACACAGAGACTCCAGAAATGCACAGGAAAGTGCACCAAGATGCTACGTGCCTCCTGGGACATCAAATATAGAGACTGTAAAATCGGACCTCCTTAAATCCTGTACAGTAGCAGTCTTTCTTCACGGACTCTGTCTTTTTGGGACTGAAGATACAATACCATGTCACAATTTGCCTTTCATTAAGCCCAAGAGAAAAATAAAGATTGCAGATAAAGATTGCAGAGAAAACCTATAATCATGCAGGAATAGCAGCCAACACCTTGCACTTTTAATTTTGCATGGTTTTAAAGAAACATGTTGTCTAATGGTTGTCTTTGAAAACTGGCATTTGACATTTCAAGGTCCCTGAATAAGTCCAGCAGGTTCATAGGAACGCTTTTGCGTAAGAATGTAGTTTGCTTACAATACCCAGGCAAGGCAATTACGATCTAATCAGGAATAGCACAAAGTGACTTAAAGTGTATGGAGAGGGCTGCTGGTGAGGCACTCAGCTGCTCAGCACCTCAGTCACCTTGGTGTAGAGCCCCTCAAAATTAGCCAGGCTTTCCTCTTAGCTCTTCTACTATGGGAAAAATGTTTCCCATCTCAGTTAATAAGTACAACATAGAGATACACCATGCAGCCTTAATAATATAAATATTTGTTTCACATCCGTTGAAACATTGCCAGATCAATATGTTTTCAGCCTAATGAGAACCACATTTAGCATTCATCCATGCAGCTCCTCAGACAACAGTGAACTTTATTCAGAGCCAAGTCTAAAAGGCGGACTGAACCACAGATGCAAAGAGCATCTTGGGCTCCTTGCAGCTGGTACTGCTACTCCCCCATGCTGACCATGCTCTGCAGAAACAATCTTGTTTGCGGTGTTGCCTTTTAAAAAATGAATCTGGTCTGGAGAGGCACATTTGTGCTTATGCAACATCCATGCTGGTTCACAAATGCATCCACTAACAGAAAAGTTTCCTGTTGATGTGTCTGTGCATGTGGGGTGGAATCCCGGGTTGAATGGTAACTAATGACATACCGCAACCCAATGAATCCATTGCATCAAGCTTCTTGACACTGTGCAGATGGGACTCTTTCCAGCTTTGCAGAAGCCCAAGACTAGAGGAATGGACATCTTTCAGTGTCAGAGGAAAGTGACCTCAGTTGTTGGTATACTGACATATAAGTGCTACTTCACTGACCAGAGAAGTTATACTGACCTTGCCCAGTGGTTAAAATGGACAACAACACAGAAGTATTTTTATATGAGTTCACTGCTAGAATTATTTTTTGTTAGCAAGAAAGGGCTATGTTAAATTATACTAATAGTGTAACCATGGGAACAAGATAATAAAGTGCTGATATAAATTTGGTGGAAGTAATTTGTGTATCTGAGAATTATGTTGTCATGTATTAACTTATGTAATCTTGAAAATTAATGCATGAATCAGTCAAAAGGCACAATTAAAGACTGGTTCTTTGGAGCTTTCCCTTGCATGACATTGGGACTCCTGTGATGTCCATGTATCAGCTTGGGGGTACCTTGCTCCTCCCTAGCAGGGCTATGATAAACAGTGAATAATTATCCCTATTTTACCAATAAAAAAAGTAGTCTTTTCTTTCTGCTTAAGAAAAGCATTATTTCATTAATAATATCCATGTGGCCAGTCAGAAACAAAGCTAAGAAATTTAACCACTCTTATTCAATCCAACCAATCTGATCTGACAGTGAGCAGATCTTTCTGGTAGATCCTATGCAAATCCATCCGCAGCATCTTGTGCAGGAAGACCCACTAATGGCCTCACTTACTTGGATTTAAGCTTCTCTCAAATACAGTTTTGCTGCTTCTACATCCTTTGCCAGCCAGGACTGCCAGCTACTGCCTTCCGTCTAAGCAGTGTTGAAGTAGCTCTCATTTTTGGCAGTAGTGAGTAAAACATTTTGTCTGAAACTTTTTTGCCAATAAAGAGTGCAGCAGGTCAGTGGAAATATTTCAAACATCTGGGTTGATCATTGTGAACTCTACTGACCAAACACAACACAAAAACATTTCTGACAAAAACAGTAAGTGCTCTTTTTCTTGAGGACCCCCTTAAAATAAAGTGCATTTTCATCAGAGGTAGAAAATACACAGTTTGAGGTTTATCTGCAATTGATTTTTCTTGCCAAGTTTGCCAATGCATGGCTCTAGAAATGCCACTTTCCACACACAAATGCTCTGTAGCCCCTCCTGAGTCTTCCAGTACATGAAGGGGGCCTACAAGAAAGCTGGAGAAGGACTTTTTACAAGGGCATGTAGCGACAGGACAAGGGGTAATAGATTTAAACTGAAAGAGGGTAGATTTAGGCTAGATATGAGGAAGAAATGAGGGTTCACTATGAGGGTGGTGAGAGGCTGGAACAGGTTGCCCGGGGAAGCTGTGGATGCCCCATCCCTGGAGGGGTTCAAGGCCAGGCTGGATGAGGCTTTGAGCAACCTGGGCTAGTGGAGGGTGTCCCTGCCCATGGCAGGGGGGTTGGATCTAGACGATCTTTAAGGTCCCTTTCAACCCAAACCATTCTATGATTCTGTGATTCCAGATGTGTCCCCTGGCCAGGTCCCACCGGCCGAGGTTTGGTTCATAAACACATGCTCCTCTCCAGCACTTGCAGCTGGGAAGCAAGTGCCTGTAGCAAGTTGGCAATGTCCATGCTCTGCACATTCTGTGTGTACCCCTTCTCAGTGCTGCATAAACAGATGCTGTAGCAGTTCTAGGAGCTGCATAAAACTGATCATCTGTCCCATATACATGAGAGAGAGGAGAGCTCAGCTGATGCAGCTGCAGAGATTTGAGCTAATCAGTAGCACTGGTTTCACAGGGTGCCAGTGGAGCAGTTTTGCTGGGACAGCTTTCTGTGTAAAAAAGCCAGCATGGCAAGGGCAGTTCCTAGGGGAAGGGCAAGGCTGGAAATGGTCCTCTTAAAAGTTCCTACTGCAGGCGTGGCTTGGGGCAAAAATTTCATTTAGATATCTCTCAGCCTCTCATTTCACTTATCTTTCAATTTCTCATAGCCCCAGAAGAAACTTGGTGATTTCTCACTGTTTGAATGGCAATGCCATTCATTCTCATGAAATGCCTATATACTTTTAAAATTATTCTTACCAATTTTCCTTAATTTGCTGACCTTTTCTAGCCACTCAGTTATCTATATAATAGTTTAAAAGCCTGTCATGTAGCCTGCTTTTGCCTGTTCTGTGCACACTTGCTGATACAAGGTCTGAGTACTTTGTTTTCATATTGACAAGACAAACAGCAATTTTTCTTGGCACTTCCCTCCTCTCCTGCATCTTATCCATCAGCATGTCTTTTGTTCTATTACATTTGTTTCATAGATTACAGGTTTCTTCTTCACCTTCTCTCTCACCTTTGGTGTCTTTTTAATCTTGATTAGGAAACTAATTAGATTAAGGTTATCGCTGCTCAGATGGTTATCACGTCACCTACCATCTGTTGCTCAGTGTTTTGTCTGCCAACCCTCTTTCCACACAGCATACAACGGATCGGTTTTATGCATTGTCTACAACACAACAGACAGCTTATATTGAACATTCAACATTTTCCAACACATTTAGCTGAATTGGGAAAGTGAGAAAACCTCTCTCTGCGATGTGTGCCACTATTAAATATTTTGGGTACCTGTATCATATCTGTGAAGAAGAAGACATCTGTGCAGCCTCTGGTGTGAATGAATGTCTGCTAAAGAATCAATTCATTTGTGTCTCATGGATGTCACTCAGCTAAAACACCATGATTTACACTCAGTAAGCCAGGACTCTCCTACTTCCACTCCCTGTACAGGCACACAGGTACCAAAAAAGTCCTGTCTGTGAATAACAGTCCATTTAATCACAAGTTGGTAGATGAGCATTCACCTGACTGCTGTCCAGATGGCTGAAGATGACTGTCCCCATCTCTACGGTGGAGATTTCTCCAGAAATTTCCTGGGAGGAGTGAGGGTATCCCACAGAGCATTCCACGTGTACCTTGATATTAGTCCAAAACTGAGCTATAAGGCCTCATACTGAATTAGGCAGGTAGGAGCATTGGCTGTCTGCAGCTTCCCTGGCTGGACTGGCAGGGTTTCCAACACTGCGCTGCAGTTACTGCAGCGAGATCTCCATCCCCCCAAAAGAGCTGAATGGGGACATAAAAATGAGCAGTTTGCCGTGGTTTTTGCGTGAACATGTATGCTCTGCTGGGGACCCAAGATGCAAGAGATTTAAGAATGAACAAATCTAGAGTACAGGAGAGTGGGATAAAAGGTGGCATCCGATGGTCTTCCCCACTTTGGGAAGTGCTCCTGAGCTTGCTTTCTTCTCAGTCTTCCCCTGTTCTCTCGACCTCTCTACAATGCATTGCCCCACTTCTCAGTCGACTGTTTCCACGTGCTTCCTGCAGGTATTTCTCTGTCTTCTCTTGCCTGTTGCCTTCCTCCTTAAACACATCAGCAACATTTGCAAGTTGATTGCTCCCTTGGTCCTGTCAGTCACTC
>NW_010103363.1:21018-31546 GCF_000699245.1 Pterocles gutturalis | reverse complement strand
CCTGCTTTCCCTTTCTAGTGAGCTGCAGTTGCGTATTTTTTCAAAAACTCAAATCTTCCTCTTGGGACCTGGGTTTAGTTGACTTTATTTAGGGTTTGCAGGGTTTTATCTGTATCTGAATGCTTAACATTTATCCGTATCTGAATGCTTAACATGCCTATATGTTTGGGGTCCAGGCCCCCTAACTATCCTTAATTTGTATTATAAGTGCATCAAAATCCTCACAAACCAGTAACAAATATAAGTGACTTCTCTATATATAATGACTTCTCAAATATAAAGACTTCTCCAACAGGTTCTCTTAACATTGCATTTTAATTCTTTTTGTTTCAAAATACTACTGCACCAATCAAGAGGCACCTCACTGGTTTACTCGCCTTGATGGCAAGAAGGGGCCCCAAAGGGAAATCCCTCTTCCAGAGCTGGTAGGCAGGAGCGCTGCGTTGTCATAGCCCTGTCACTTGCAATAATGCATCTAACCTCTATGAAGAAATAGTCCTTTGCTGATACGTAACTTCTTAGTAATAGACTCTACATCACTTCGAGATAAGGTCTGTAACCTTCCATTTGAATAAATGCCACTGCTGATGCTATTTTGTAAAGGAAAAGAATTTCTTTGGACAGTAAATGAGTATATATTATTTAGGTGCCTACCACTATTTGACTGGTTTAGCTCCTTTGAAAATTAGCTGGAATGGGTAACCCAAATAGCTTTACTGATCTAGTCCTCCACATATCTCTGTGCGGATAACTGAGGGAGACAGTGTAATCGAAAAGCTCAGAAGCACATAATACTATAAATCCAGGCGCACTAGGTCAGCTGTTTCTGTATCATTGTCCTTATTCCCACCTGCCCATACCTGGCAGCAGCGGGCAGCAGAAGAGAGCAAGCATAGCGCAGACAAGCACCAGCATTGCCCCAGAGTATTCTGCCAGTCTCAAACAATCTGCAGCTCAGTGGAGGTATCTTTATATTTAGTGGGATTTAATGAATTTTTCCTTCCTCAATTAATTTGTCCAGCCAATCCTTGCGAACTTTCAGTGTCCACAGTCTCCTGAGGTAAACAGTTCCACAGCTTAGTTATCCATTGGATGACAAAATCCCCCCCAAAAATATTTTTGTTTCAAAACTTTCACCTGCTAGCTTCATTTAATAGTTCCTAATTCCTGTACTGGAAATTACAGTAGACTATTCTTATACCAGACATACCCATGTACCTCCTACTTTGGTATAGACTCTTACCCTCTCTCTGCTGAATCATGACTCTGTAAGGATGGAGAGTCCCGGCCTCTTCAGTCTGTCCTGCTACAGGTGAGGTTTGCTGTCTCTGCTCATCTCTGCTGCTCCTGTCCAAGCATTTCCAGAGCTTATCTACTGAATAACAATTTCTGTTTCTAAAATCCATGCTGACTGTTCCCAGCTGTATTTCGCAATGTGGCTGCAAATTCAAAATTTCCACCACTTTGCCCAGTACAACCATCAACTTACTGTTGCACAGCTCCTTCTTTCTCCTCTGAACCCTTTGAAAACCGGTACCAAATTAACTCTCTCACAGCCTCTGGCACCAAGGCAATTTTAAACAAGAGGTTAGACACTGCTGTTGAAACGTCAAATACTTCTTCCTTGAATTGCTTTAAAACTCTTTGGCCTATCTGTTCCTGTTGATCTTTCTGATACATTATCATTCATTTTGTCTATTTATTCCATGAACTTTGCTATCTTCACTTCAGTTTGGAAAAGAGCATCCGCTAAGTCTCCTGGAAGGAAGATTTTCAGTGTGGGAACCATCCCAAACTGCTCAAAAGTAACTGTGTGTACAGAAGACTTATTTTAGGTTTTTTTCCTGACAATATCCCTGTCTTCTCTGAGACTTTTATCAGAGACTTCTCTGAGAACTTATACTTTGATCATCTTCCTGGACTTCTGGCTGATTTCCTCCTTCTGATGTTTTTTTCCAGAGGATTAGTAGTTTTTATGTCTTTTACTAGCCGTTCCTCAAATATGTTTGTTTTTTGTTTGTTTGGGTTTTTTTTTTGTTCTGCCTCATTACCTTTGAGTTCAAAGTCAAATTGCCAAGGTTTAAAGTCTTCTTCTTCCTAGCTGCAGCGGTCACAGATTACAGCTGTAGGCCTAATTCTGAAGGAAATATTTGAACTTGGTAAGGATCCAGTGCTTCATTTACTCTTCTGAACAGCCATAGTAAAGGTTTGCAAACTCAGACACGATTGAGTATTTGCATCTCACAAGACACATGGAAAAGAAAAACCAGCAGATTCGCTATCCCAACCTCTGTTACAGGAGATGCAATGTTTTAGTCCATGACTGCTGCATTTTATCTCTGCTGATGCAGCAGTCGTAAATTCTGTGAGACACATTAATAAGTGAAATGTTTATCTTGGAGTATGAGAGAAACTATATATTTGCTCCTGCTGGAGAAAAATCACAGCATCTTCAAATGCTGACCGCCCCTAACGCATGGGAATGTTGTGCCGTAGCACTTCAGGGCCGGATCGCAGCCTTCATTTCAAGCATGTTACAGATCCGTGTTGGCAGCTCTCAGGATTTCACTGTGAATCCCACATTCTTTCTAAATGGTTACCTCAATGTGAAAGATTTTGACATTTTCTTTAAAAAAAGTATTGAAAATACACCTGAAGGGTGGTATGCAGATAAAACAATTAGAAGTAAACTGAAACAAATCCACCACTTCAGCCTTCTGCTGGGACAATGCAGAGGGGAACCTGTGCCCAGCCTGATCTCCCACAGCCACAGGGACCCCTGGGCCAGATGTTCAACCCAGATGCTCACTCCAAGCAGGAGAGCACTTCTGACACCGTCAGCATCGTTCCTTCTCCAGGCGGTAGAACCTGGCAGCCACATTGCAGGCTCTGCTCTACGTACTGCGTCTTCCTCCCACATCCCACCCTTGTGCAGAAGCAAACACCTTCAGGGCACCATGTTTTTGCACCCCAAATCCTGACATTTATGGAAGGAAACTTTCTTTATCCAGCACAGACACATCATCTGAAGACTGCACTGCAGCCCCGCCCTGGAAAAACCATCCCTGGAGGCACAGGACAGACCCTCCCTGCACCACTGCAGGGACCTGCTGGTGCAAGTGTGCTGGTGCCAGCACATGTAGGGCTGGTTTGTGGAAGAGGAATCAAGAACAGCGTTATCAGAGCTTCCCTTTCAAACGCATGAAATTCACACATTGTTCTTTTAAAACACACCAGACCCGAGCAGGCTGACTCCAGGCCCCACACATAACACTGTTTCTAAAGCTTTTATGTAAGGAGAAATGTTTGAACACATGCCTTTTTCCTTTCTGCAATGTTAACCAGCCTTTTGCTGTCAGACTTCTAATTTGACATATTTTAACACCCTGATAGGTTAATAATAGCGTCTAGGATCATAATGCTTGTAACAGCTTCAAACTCCAGGCAACGCCTTCAGTTGTATCGGTACATTTTACTTACTATATAGATAACATGGTATAATTTGCTCAGGGAAGATATGTATTATGGCCGACACTGATGAAACACATGCAAGGCGTCCAAGGTTTGTAAATACATATGAACAAGACCTGGAAAGCTGCAAGCATGAATATTGTCAAAGCATTTTTTCCCCCATGTGCTCCAGGCAATATTAACTACTCAGACTGTGCTTCACAGTGTGACACTCTAGTACTTCACTACATTCAGCTGGGAAGGAGTTTACCAAGTAAAGCCCTGTGTAAACACCTCCTTCAACATCAAAGGCTGCAGCTGAGCTTAGATTTTTCTGTGTAAATACATTGTAGAGAAAGGCAATGTGTATAAACCAGCCTGAAGTACTGAGAATACTGTCTGTCAAAAATAAAGAAATAAGGAATTTCTTTTAAATTGGATATACATTTAATTGAAAAGCACGTGGGTGCGATCTCCAATGGATATGCATTCACTGTGGACCCATCTCTGCTTCTACCGAAGCCAAGCACAAAATTGCTTAAAAGGCACCAGAGTCAGTCCCTCTGCACCCATTATAAAGAAACAGGGAGTTTGTTTCATCAAATTCATATAAAAATTGTTACAAGATACTATTTTTTTAGGTGCCTTTACTCAAAATTATTCAAAGCCAGTAGCTGTTCTTGGGGACATGTAGGACATTTCTGGCATTTCAGCATCCAGGTTCAAGCTGCAGAAATACAATCCTTGTCTCGAACGCTAGAGCTTCAAAGGCTCTAACGTGAGCATATCCATTCCGAGCTTGTACTGCCCCCAAACCAGGGCAGGGAGACTGAAAACTCTGGAGATGCATTTGTTCCCTCTGTGGAGGGCTGGCTATAGCCGTAGCCTGTGGTGGGAGGCACACCGCCACACAGCTGCATGAGTCCTCCTTAGTTCACGACCTGGAGTGGATCCGTATTTAGTAGGATCCAGGGATCCTACTATTAAGGGGAGTGACCAGGGGGAACGATGCCTTTAAACCTTTGCCCTTGACCTGCTGACACAGTACGTACTGGTATGCAGCAGAGACTCAATGCAGATGATCGCTACGGTCCTTTGTCTCTTTAAAAATGTAGAAGACATTAGGGAAAGATATACAATTGTGAGTGGTGACTTTAAGCACGTCAGTCTTTGGGTGCTTCAAACACTCAGGCAGGTCTGGTTGAGCAGACAAACTCCATAGCTACATAAGAGGGTCTTGCTCATAATATTACCAAATAATATTGACACAATTCAGCATTTTTTTAGATCTATTCCGTAATTCATTCTGACACGTAAGAACAACCAGCACTCAAGTCGGCAGTGTACACAGAGATTAAGAGAGTTAAATTGAACAGTTTTCACTCCAGCTGCAGTCCATGGAGGTTTGGTCAATACAGTTAGAGTCGTCTATGCAGCAATTCACTCACCAATTGTACGTGCCTGCTTCCAGGTGAGCTGAACAGCTCTCCAGGTTCCACTGACTGTATTGACTACATCTCTAGTAATGATACTGGGAGCTACCAGACACTGAGTGCACATGTAGCCTTCCACATACAGACATCTAAATTGAAGTATTAATTTGCAAGCTGAATCCTGCCCTGTGCGTCTCCCCTGGTTTTATTAACACTTGCATTTGGGCAAATGAGAGAATATCCCAGCTCTGACTATGTCTGCAACAGAATTAAATTTTGGTCAAGAAAAAGATGATAAACTGGAATACATTCCTGCATATTATCTGAAACAACTCAGAAGTGATTTTTAATTAGAGAGACTTTTTGAAGTACTATACACATGCCTGCAAATTGGAAGATACTTTCATTTTCTTCCAGGGTGTATAACAACTTTTTTTTTCTGAACTACTGTTTCTGAAGTCTTTCTTCTGGTCTGTCTAACATAATGTTCCTGCAGTGTAAATCTAAACTGCATGAAGTGCCATACAGAAAGCCTTAAAGTGCTAACTGTAGGGGAGGAAGGCCAGCGTACCCATACACTTCCAACAGCTCTGTCTTTAATTAGAAATTTATTAATCACCCGAAGAGGCTTTGTCATGCCTCTTTTCTGTTTCCTACTCCACGGTCTAGGGATTTGTTTTCCTTTGCTGTAGAAATAATAAGCCAGGCAGCAAAGGTAGACATTTACTATTGTAAAAGAAAAGAAATACTTTGGCTCCAGCTGTGTTAAATATCCTATCTCTGCTCTGTTAAAAAAATATGTGTACACATGAGCCAGGGTTTGGATGCTCTTATGCTCTTGATAGATCATGAATATCCTAATGTGTAACTATAATCATATTAGAAGGGATTTTGGCCTTTTTTCATTTGTAGTTCTTACCTTATAGCATTGTCTTTTTTGATGTTTTACCATTTATGAATAAATAACTGTTCAGTATGTCTATTTTTTTTAAAAAAGGATTAGAAGTAAAGCCTACTTAAGTCTTCTTAAATGCAACTTTCTTTGTATCTTTAGAGTTTTCAATTCCCTCAGCGTATCTATTTCCAAAGTATGGCAGTTTCCATTTATAAACCAACCATCAACAAATTCTGATCTCACACAGTGCAGTTACACTGGAGTTAGTCTCATATTTTAAATAGAATAATGAATGTGTAATAAATTTAATATACTGTTAACAGAATCTGAGCCACAGAAAAATTATCTGTCTGGAATGAATATAAGAGAGATAGCTTTAGAGATAGAGGATGGCAGTTCATTGTATTCAGCCAAGGGATATTTCAGATACTTTTACTCAAAAATTGTTTTTCTCTTTCTGGTCAAAGTCCTCTCCATCTACAGGTAGATCCCTCAGAGGGATTTAGACAGCATGCAGCTTTCCATCACAAACTGTGTGATCATCTGCCAGGTAACAAACTGCGTGCTTATACTCATGTCAGAGAGTTTACGTGTTGTGCTCATGGGAAGTGGTATCAATTTAACCAGATTTTAACATTTGATTTGGTGAAGCCAATATTTCTAATATAGAAACACCAGTTTTTTTGTGTGTCTGAAAAGCAAAACATTGCTGCGGCCATTGGCCCCATGTTTTTGTGATTTTTTTTTGTCCCTGATGGAGTTAAGTAGGATGTATATTAGTGCGAGATTTATTCTATTATCCTTAAGCCTTGTTAAAATGCTCAATATGGCCCCCAAATGACTATTTGCTTCTGAATAAATTATGTCCAAACAATTATTGTCTGATAATTCCAAATTCAGAACTACGGTCAAAATTAGAGTGAGGAATGGCGTGAACTTTGAATTCTTTCTCTTGAATCCTTCTTTTGATCTGCCGCCTTTGCCCTAGAGTCATTTATATAACGGTGTTTTCTCTTTAATTAGCACCAAACCATTCACGGCATCTCAGACTTAGCACATGAAAACGTTGAAGGAAATTTAAACAACAAAGCAGAA
The DNA here is from genome assembly GCF_000699245.1 of Pterocles gutturalis. NCBI lineage: Eukaryota > Metazoa > Chordata > Aves > Pterocliformes > Pteroclidae > Pterocles > Pterocles gutturalis. The sequence continues at coordinate 24,673 of NW_010103363.1, read as the reverse complement.
TGCACTGAAACTGCAAGGGAGGTAAGTCACAGCAGATGTGAGGACCATAACGAAATTTCCAAACACTTTGTGAGTTTACATGCTCAAAAAGTATAACTTTCCTCTGATAAAAGTTTTCTTGAATGGAAAATTATGAACAGAAAGTGATTTTTGTCTGGGAGAAATGCAAAGGTGACCCCCAGGAGGGAGACCTAAACAATAAAAAGCATATAAATGCCAATCCGTACAGATGTCTCCCTGCTGAGAGTAGTTTGGGAGATAATTTTTAAAAATGTAATTACACACTCATTACATCACTGCCACTTTCCAAAAGAAAAGATACATTTTCTGTACGCAATTCTATAATCTGCACAATAGATTAAGAGAGATGTTCTGTTTTCCAGTTGGAAGAAACTATTTATCTCAGTGAGAAATTGTGTCATCCAGTTTGTCAAACTGTTGCTCGTTATTAAGCGCAACACTAAGATTTTGACTCTAATTCAGAAATAGAAAATTAAAGATAGAATTCAAGCAACATCTATAACTCACCAACCATAACACACAGGGATGCTGAGCTACTAAAGGCAGGTTCCTACAGGCAGCGTTTTGACTATAGCATCTGCACACACATAGCTCTGCCTGTGATATATGTGTGATGTATGTTTACTGAAATGGTAAATTTAACCTGTAGGTTTATTAATTTAGTGTTCCTTAACAAAAAACATTGTTTAGTAGGATATTACTGGCAGTGATACAATTACAGCATAATGATGTCATTACAGCTTAACCTATAAAATACATCCTGGTGTCGTAGATATATCTGTCTGGTGAATTTACTCTTCAAGACACCCTAGTCTTATAATGTGAGATCATGAGAAGTCTGAACAAATTAGAGAGCCATGTATTCCTTACAAATAATTGGAAATATTTTCATATAGATCTTTCAGTTAATGCTGTATTGGAAAGAAACAGCTACATGCTGTGTTTTCAGGGGGGTGGTATATATTTCCAATTTGTGACCTCTAATGGGAATAGCTGATGGACTCAGCTTCAGAAGTCAGTCTTAAATTTCCTTGCATTAGTGCTTTTCAAATGCACTTTTGCCCAAATGTTCTACACCTCATAAAGCCTGCTGAGCTAGAGCCACTTTTTCTAGCATTCATTTAACTACCTCCAGGTACTACTCTTTTGTACGGAAAATACAAACCTGTGACAAATTTGCTCTTTGGCTAAAAAAAAACAAAAGCAAATTTCTACATCTACTGTACCGCATGACTAGCTTTCCTCCTGACTTCCAAGGAAAACGAAAATCAGTCTCTGGCCCAGCAACAGTGGATCCAGAATTTTTGTCCTTGAATTCAAGATCACTGCCTCAACACGCAGCGTGCTGCTAGGATTGAGCGTGATGACTGTTTACAGTGTTTTATTAAGCTGTTGATTAGAATGCAGGAATTGAAGACTGAGAATGGTACATAAGTCAGTTCAAATGAGCTAAGTGTCACTTGATTAAACAGTCAAATCTAAACACATTGTGTGGGGAATAGAAAAATAGTGGGTTTCCCTGGTGTCGACTCACCAAATTCAGAGCTTGTGAAATATGTATTAGTTAGCAGTATGGAACATACTCTCACTTACATTACTTGTCATAGATCATTGAAATGGAAAGATACTTTTGCTGATTCAAAGAGTTTGCTGGCTAGGACTCTGTGTAGTTTACTACCCAAGACAAGGCAGATAGATGGTAGAAGGGAAAGCTAATAAGGATAAGGGTGGCAACAAGAAGATGATGGGATGTTCAGTGGGGCATGAAGATATTATCACATTTGTTTCCTTATATTTCTCTCACTTTACATAGGGAAGATGACAGAAATAAATGCTTGGGACAGTGCTGAGTGGGAAGGGGAACGCTGAACTGGTGAAAAATCCTTTGGGCTTTGAGAGTGCGAAGAGTGAGTGGGCTGCTGGAAGAGAGACTGGACTGGGTAGAATGGGAAGGAGGAGGAATGCGAGGCTGTCTTGATGGAGGACGCTCTGCTGGAGAGATGGAGAGAAGACTGGTAAAAGAAACTCAGGAAAAAGAGCCAGGAGGAGTCATCTGGGAGGAATGAAAAGAAAAATAGTAAAAAGTATTATGCCAACAACTATTACTCTTTCTGGAAGCTGGGTCACCATTTGACGCTTTCCACCGTTATGCTCTCTTGGCCTGTATTTAACCCATGTATTATCATTTCTCCACAGGTGATTTATTTTTCCATTTTGTCTTATTCTTTTCATTTTCATAGTTACAGAATTGAAATGATAACTGTTTGTTCAAGATAATTAAAATAGACTCTGTAAATCATGTTGATGTTCAGCCATTTCAAACTTGCAAAATATTAACGTTCAGGTTATACTGTGAAATTGGAGTATGGGCAGTGCTTTAAGCAATCATGTCCTGGGAGGATGTTGAATTCAGAGTTCAACACGAACGATCCGCATACAGATATGTGAGAGGATAATTTGAGAATACTCTACAAACAGCTGTGTGGGTTCATCATTATTTTGTGTGCCAGTTCTAAGGTAAGGGCTGTGAAGTGAAAATGTTGGTTAGTATTTAATCTGGTGGCATTTAAAAATACAGGCTAAATGTTTTTTCAAGAGCAGCAGAACGAGGCAATCTTTTTTATGGCTTTGTGTCCTGTATCACTAGCTCTCAGATGCAATACCTCAGTATCTCCAAGTCTCTTACTCCTCCTCTTCAAATTCCTCAAGCATAAAGATATCTCCTTACTCCCTTATCCCTGAACTGCTGACCAGATAAAAAGCCGCAGACGCAGCTGGTTCTCAGCTCCGTGTGCATTTACTGACTTGTCAGTACACAGGCTGTCAACAGCCAACCAAGAGGTCAAACCGATAACCACTGAGCTCTCCTTGCCATTTTTCATCCAGTTAATATACTAATTTGGGACTCATTTGTCAAACTAGTCAGAGTCAGACCTCTCAGGAAGATATGACATTTGGGTCTATACTCTTCTGTTAGACCTGACTGAAGTATACCCATTGATAATAGAATTTCTGAGAAGGATGTCACAGATAGATAGGAAGACAGCATGATTGCATACGCCTCATTTCAAGGGAAAACCAGGCTAAAAATATTGTTAGAAGTGTCCATAGGGTATTTTTGTTAAATATCACACAAAGCTAAACTGAAAGCTCTCTGTATCTCTTGCTTTATGTGGCATCTATAGCTGATTTTCATGTGTTTCTCACAGGGTCAGATGATGTTGATAAGCTGAATGTGACAGCCTAGCTGGGCACTGGTAGGGGAACACAAATCAGAGGTTGTCTGAATGAGTCACCCCGCAAGTACCTTTCTCCGTCCCTGCAAGTACCTCTCTCCTCAATTACTGGGGGAGAGCCACCTTGACAGCTACAATTAGGTAAAAGGAATCTCATCCAAACTGACTCATGTGACTGAATTTTGAATATTTAGAAAGTGTATTTAATGTACAGAAGGCTGTGTAAGTGTTAAGAAGAAAACTACATTATCATAGAATCATAGAATCATAGAATGGTTTGGGTTGGAAGGGACCTTAAAGATCATCAAGTTCCAACCCCCCCCCCTGCTGTGGGGGAGGACACCCTCCACTAGCCCAGGTTGCTCAAAGCCTCATCCAGACTGGCCTTCAACACCTCC
>NW_010103363.1:11625-21003 GCF_000699245.1 Pterocles gutturalis | reverse complement strand
TACAGCTTCCCTGGGCAACCTATTCCAGTGCCTCGCCTCCCTCACAGTAAAAATTTGTTCCTACTATCTAATCTAAATCTGTCCTCTTCCAATTTAAATCCATTACCCCTTGTCCTGTCGCTATATGCCCTTGTAAAAAATCCCTCCCCATCTCTCCTGTAGCCCCCTTCAGGTACTGGAAGGCTACAATAAGGTCTCCCCAGAGCCTTATTTTCTCCAGGCTGAACAACCCCAACTCTCTCAGCCTGTCCTCACAGAGGAGGTGTTCCAGCCCTCTGATCATCTTCATGGCCCTCCTCTGGACCCTCTCCAACAGCTCGATGTCCTTCCTGCATTGGGGGGCCCAGAGCTGGATGAGGTACTCCAGGTAGGGTCTCATGAGAGCAGAGTATAGGGGGAGAATCACCTTCCTCGACCTGCTGGCCATGCTATCAAGTTTTCAAGTTTTATTTAGTGTAACCTTTTGTTGTATTACTTTTAAGGTTATTTTTACCAGTAAGGCTCTCATCTTGCCAAGTAGGTGAGTACAGCTCACCAGATGCCTCTTGAAGACTATGAGCTACTGACACGAGAGATTGCTCCCAGAGACTCTTCTGCTACCGTCTCCTTGTTCTTCCTGTTTCCACCAGCTCTCCAGCTGCAGCTTCCTCTTAACACCATTGCACTTAACACAAACACATGCAGCCACAGAGACCCCACCGCATCTGGGCAATGTCTGAAGGAAATTCAACCCAGCATGGCTGGGCACATGCGACTTACCCAATACCACTGTGCAAACTGCATTGGGAGGGAGGAAATTAGTGATGCACTTTTTATACTGGCCTGGTCTGGATACATTATGAGAGGGAAGAAGGAATAAAATTTGCAATATTTTCAGCTGTAACCTTCTAAACCAGGATGGTCTAAAAGGCAGCCTGTGGGCAAGAGAAATCATTGCATCCACACCAGAGCTAGAAGAGATGCTGGGGTGGAAATATAAATGTGAGAAAGTGCTTAATCCTGCAAGCTGTCCCCATTGCTTTCAAATGGATGACAAAGGGGATTCTGAAACTGCTCCCTAACCACCCCAACCCACAGCAGTACAGGCAAGAAAGCTGCCACCCTTCGCTTGTTGCTGAAGCTGAAGCAGCAATACAGAATGTACCTTATTACCACCAAAAGCAAAATTTACCTATATATTCTGAATATCCATTTGCCTTTGCTTAAGATTACAAAGATGTAAACTGAGCATTCATCAAATTTTACAGAAAAACTGTATCTGTGGTAACAAAGCACAATAATGTTTTCCCAGTTCCACTCCTCTTAATTGTTCAAAAAATACAAACATGGACATAGTGTAAACGCTATTTTTATATGAGTCGATAATCATATGTTGTTTTTATTCAGACAAAAGCTCACCCATCCCCTCTAACCTTTACCACAGCACAAAAGCAATAAGACACCATGTTTAACATCAGAAATTCGCACCTGAATAGCAGAAAGTCACTGTAACCAGGGAAACCGAACAGTGGCATGGACAGGTTTTCATTTAAGCGTAGATGGGGGGAGAATTAATATGATCATTACAGGATACTGGCCTTTGAACAATAGTAGTTCATTGTAACTTCAACATTACTTTTATTTTGGTGGAGAGGAAGAATTCTGTGTCTAGGGCAAAATATTCAAAGGCAAGTATTTTGGCAAGGGCTGTCAAGGGCTGTACAGAGTTTCTAAATGGATCGGATTTGCTATAGGTGAAAGCACCTTTGTCACAGACCATGATGGGTAAGATATTCTTGTCTGGCAAGCACACAGGGACAGTGCTCACAGCAGAGTCCCCTGCTAACAGACACAGGAGCTGGGCTCTGGTCACGATTACCACCACAAGCCATTTTCCTTCCTCTCTGTGGCCCTCAGCTGTGACTGAATCACGAGAATATATTTAAAACACTCCTGGCAGACACTTTTACAGGCAGTAACGCAGGGAAGGACAGAAGCCCTGCTCTGACAGCAGTGTTGAGAGCATTGTCCACAGCTAGCGGTGCTCTCCTGTCACAGACACACACACACAGGCAACAATGCCGCCAGCAACGTGACAACCAGAAAAGCATGATTAGGAAAAACAGCAATTATTATTATTATTTCAGCCTTCTCTTGCCAAACAAAGCAGGCTCTCCCTCAGCAATCTGCTGATGTCAGGACAGGGAGATGGACCCCTCCCAGCAGTTTATGCCTCTCAGGGGTCCATGTCTGCTCTCACAGAATCACAGAATCACAGAATGTCAAGAGATTGGAAGGGACCTCGAAAGATCATCTAGTCCAATCCCCCTGCCGGAGCAGGAACACCTAGATCAGCTCACACAGGAACGCATCCAGGCGGGCTTTGAATGTCTCCAGAGAAGGAGACTCCACACCCTCTCTGGGCAGCCTGTTCCAGTGCTCTGTCACCCTCACCGTGAAGAAGTTTTTTCTCATATTCAAGTGCTCTCCTCCTGCCTCAGGCTGCCTGTCACCCATTTCACACTTCCCAGTCACCTGCTTGGGGACGGCACCTGAACCTGGGCACGATGACTCCGTGTGCTGCTGGGGCTCAGCGGTAGCCTTTAGCCAGTAACTGGCTGGCTGGCAGAAACCAGAGCTTCCTGCATGGTTCCTGGCACTATGGAGAACTCCAGCAAGGATTCACCAGCTCAGCGACATCCATCCTGCCTCACATGAAGCATCCAGGAGCAGAACTTCTCATCTAAGCCTGTTGTCTGTGACTCTGTAAAAAGAAAGAAGTAAATGTGGCGACTGACTCATCCTGCACAGCTCAGGCACTAATTTCAGCATGGCAAGATTTGCTCCTTGGAGGTACAGACCTTCCCTCTCTCTACTGACTGTTGAGGAAGCCTGGAAAACCGACTTATACTAGATTAACTTCCTCAAAGCAAAGCCCAGTGAGGTGGCTTTAGGCCTTAGCTTCCCACTGAGCAAAATATCAGGTATTTAATTCACACCAAAATATGCAGTATTTACAAGACTATACAGAGGACTTCCACAGCCTTCACATTACGCCTGACCTTTTGGGACATCTTCTTGACAAAAACTGCTATTTGAGCAAGGCTAGTCAGTTTGGTGGTCTGAGGAAGCCACCAGTCTACAATTTAGTAATCTTTCTAAAGAATAAAATATGTATGGTGAAGCCTTGCTGCTTCATATTCCTCTTTATTAGATGGGAGAAGAGCAGCTGTATGTCTACCTGTCCGTATATGACCATAACATTTATATCCCCTCAGAGGACAGTAGAAGAGCAACTGCTTCCTAGATAAAACAGATTTCCCTCTCCAAACACCTAAACAATGAAATTCGTGGAATTAGAATTTTCCAAAGAAGCCAAATGTTTATGTCAACATTAAACACAGAAGAAGAGGTACATGGATAAAACAAGTTTTGGACAGTGCATAGGAAGAAAGAAGCTTAAGATTTTATTTCTTACCTGTGACTTTTTAAAAATGTGGGACCAGAGAGGGGAGAAGGAATTAGAGAGGAAGGGCAGAGACCCTGGCCTTGAAAAGGAAGCCATGAATTACAGGATTCTAATGTAAACTGGCTCCCAGGGGCTCCAGTCCCAGTGGGGACCTTTAAGCGCTGTGTGAAAGCAAATAATATTAATTGAACATTTAGTGTATGTACTCACTTGCTGTGAGCATCCATGCCAGTAAAACTTCATCACTCAAATGTTTACGAAAAGCAAACACTGGGTTCAAGTCAGCCCAAACTGAATTAGTTACTTGAAAGTATAAACTGATCAGAAAAAAAATTTGTGCAATGTTTGACTAATTTTTATTAACTGGAATAAGTTTAAACTCCCCTCAGGAAGGCAAATTCTCAGTATGCCCTTCCCTGTCCAGCCGAGTTTTTGTAAGGGTAACATGCCAATACAAGACCTAAATCTTGAAGAGGCTCTTTGGAAGTGAGAAAGATTTGTTAGTCCCTAATGCAGAAATACATCTAGGTAAATTGCTTATTTTTAGCTTCCTGTGTTTTAAAAGTAGTGAGGAGAGGCAAAAAGTCTTTTTCTCTCCCACGCAGAAAGCTAACAGGGGTATTCTTCTCTCGCAATACCCCTTGAAATAATTTGTAAATGTAATTAGAGGAAAAGGTCTCTGAAGACTTAGTTTCAGTATTCTCCAGATTTTCAACAACTAAAACCTTCAAAGTATCCACTTTTTTACTAAGTTGTTAATTTTCTATCAAAATGTCCTAAAAGTAAAGTAACAGCTGTGCAATTTGCCATTGAAAATGTTTGTATCTGAATTAGTTACTTTTTTCCTTCATTTCTCTTGTCTGTCAACTATACATACAAAATTCAGCAACTGATCAGAGCTGCTGAGACCCTGGAAGCACTTGAGTTACCTTTGCTGGCCTTCCATCAGGCCTCATGATGACATTTATTAATCCAGAAACTGTTAATAGTAGATTTTTGAGCTGAACTTTCTAGACTGGTGTGTCTCTAGGAGATTTTAGTGTATGTTTTCATTCACCCAGGCCACACATTAGCCCTCAGTTTATTTTCTGTTCAAGGTTCATGTAGAAAATTGCGCTTCACACTTTTAGACGTTTGCATCTGAAAAAAAGAAATTCAGTAGGGACCATAACTATAGTATTCTCATAACGAAGTCCTGGGTCAACGCTGCTCTGTCCCCATAGTGACGTCTCTCTGTGCTGGGCTCCCATCATGCAGCTTTTATGATGACTTGAGCAAACATCATGCATTTAACTTTAGTAGAGAAAAACAAACACAATTTTTTCCAAAATAAAAATTGTATTCAGAGGCTACAAGATTATTACAGGAGCCAGAGGAGCAGTAGATCTGTTGTGAGTAGCAATATCTCTCAGACTCAGGAAGCAAAAGAGCATTCTGAAAGCAAGTTTTCATTCCGGCTGGCACAAGCGTAGCACCCTTCAGTGCCACTCCAATCACCCAGCTAAATGGAGAGAACTCAGAAAATGATTTAAGAAGGGGAAAAAAAAGATCTGAAGTAACAACTCTATGTGGTACCTTGAAATGTGTGTTGATCTGTTTTCTATTACAATAAAAATAACAAATGCATAGTTTGGGCTGCAGTGTTTCCGACTCATCATGCAATATCACTGCCTTAGCACTGAGAGAAGCCTGGTGATGCAGAATACACCCAGCCCAGTGCAGCACGTGGTTTACAGACAAGCAGCCAGGACCCTGGGAACTCTGAGTCTTCTTCCTACCACATGGAGCCAAAGACATAGTGTAATCTGGAGGATTTATCTTCAGATTCTTATTCCCTCAAGTGACAAATTCAACAAAAGGTTTCCTAAATATGCTGCGGATTCTGAATGCCACCACTCACCTTGTATAATCAAGTTGAATACAGTTTAAGTAGACTAGAGATTTCAGTGATCACCTTCATACTTCCCCCATAACATCTGGGATTATACTAGGAAGCACTGAGTGATGGACTCTGGCTGGAATCACTTTAAGAGTCACCAAGACCTCAAGCAGAAGCAGGCATACATTAGTGAGCAGATTCCCCTACCAGACAGGGTCATACAGGACCACTCAGGTGCCACTGAAACACAGACTCAATTGAAAAACACAACCAAACAGAACTGCGATTTCATACAGTGAGTATCTACCCTTACAACTCCTCCTGTATGGAGGATGCTGAGTCTAGTCTGGGCTTCAGTCTGGAAGACAACAGGGGAGACAGCTTAAGGCATCTGGAGATACTTGCAAGTGATAGGATTTTTCCTGATAATCATATATATACAATACAAAGTTGTGCTGCTTCTAGTCAAAACAAAATACAGATTTTCATCCCATGATTGCTACTTAGAATTGTAAACCCACTCTTTTTCTCACAAACCATCCCATTAACCTGAACAGCACTATTTATATCTTTGCAAGACTTACTAGTGTGAGTAAGAGTCGCTGGATTAGGCTGTGTGTTTGGAGTGTGATTTTTATTTTAGGTGCGTGGGAGCAGAGTCCCAGGTTTGCACAGAGTGATGCTGGTGTGAAATGCTGAGGAAAGAGCATCTGCTGAGCCGTGTGAAAAGCAGATAAAGAAATAACAGGGAGAGAGAGAGGATGAATTGGATGCACGATAAAATAGTCTCGTAAGAAGCCTCAGACATTTGAATATTTATTTTGAATTATTCTGGTTTTGATAGCCCCCAAAGAGCACTTTTAAGTGCTTAATTTGCTTTGCTCCATTGATTTGAATTAATCTTGCCCTAGGCTTTCAAACTTGATGAGCATGGAGAACTTAGGGGTAAAAAAAAAAAAAAAAAAAAAAGCAGCAGCCTGCTTCCTCACCATATAATATTCCTTAACCATCTCACAGCACAGGCGACTGCGGTGGGGATGTGTCAGCCCCGACTCAACCACTCGTCATGCCATGGGCACTACCCTTGTAGGTAGGGGTACTACCTTCACGGGCTGAATTTAAAGCAGAAGACAAATATCTAATGCTGAAGGCTTCTGCATGGATGGAGCTGCTCCAGTTCCTCCTCCAGCCAACAAAGTGCTGAATACCTGCCTGCAGGCTCTGCATTAGAGGCATGAGGCAATCATACAATTATAGAATGATTTGGGTTGGAAGGAACCCTTAAAGGCCATCTATTCGAACACTCCCTGCAACAATCAGGGATGTCTTCAACTAGATCAGGTTGCTCAGAGCCCCGTCCAACCTGACCTTGAATGTCTCCAGGGATGGGACATCAACCACCTCTCTGTGCAACCTGTCCCAGTGTTTCACCACCCTCATTGTAAAAAATTTCTTCCTTATATGTAGTCTGAATCTACCCTCTTTTAGTTTAAAACCATTACCCCTTGTCCTGTCACAACAGGCCCTGCTAAAACGTCTGTCACCATCTTTCTTATAAGCCCCCTTTAATTGTACTGGAAGTCTGCTATAAGGTCTCCCCAGAGCTTTCTCTTCTCACGGCTGAACAACCCCAACTCTCTCAGCCTGTCCTCATATGGGAGGTGCTCCAGCCCTCTGATCATATTCGTGGCTCTCCTCTGGACCCGCTCCAACAGGTCCATGTTTTTCCTGTGCTGAGGACTCCAGAGCTGGATGCAGTACTCCAGGTAAAATGAGACCCCCAAAGTCATGGGCAGCTCTGACAGTGGCGGCCACATCTAATAACCTCTGTTGCTCTGTCAGCTGTCATGGGGGAAGCAGCAGACCACCCTGTGCTGGGAAAAATGAGTATCTCTTTCCATAGCCAAGTCCCCACAGCATCCCAGAGTTACACTGGGTATGCAGACATCACACGTCTCTATTGTGAAAGGTTCCGGCAAGCACAGAGGCATGTTTGAAAACAAACGAGAGAGAAGAGCTACAGGATGCAGATGAGCTTCTGCACCATTCAGGAGGAGAGGCCTTGGCTTTAGGAAGGAAGAATGAATGATAAAAGAAAAATTATAGGCTCCTCTGCCCTCCCTGGAACAACTGACCCAAGGCAGTGCCTTCACTGAGACATATCCCGGGATCTTTCAAAGGGACCAATAATGACTGGTGATGACTGCAGCTTAGAGAGAATGGCACTGGCATCAAGTCTACCTAATGAAAGTGAATTTAACTATTGCCAAGTAGTTGAGCTGTGTTTAACCGGGTGTTAAGCAGCTGGATGATTCAAAGATCTTTTTACAGATTTACTAAATTTGAGGTTTAAGAGATATTTTCTTCCAGCAAATTCCATTAAAGAGAAGAGACAGAAATCCCACAGAGATGTGGACCGTTGGTCTGACAGCACAGTGTTGCTGCTGTGCATGGTGTGTGGACACACGACCTCTTCTTGATTCAGCTGAGAGCAGCAACCCCCAAAAAGCCCCCAGTCCTTCAGCATCCCCTCACTGAGAAGGGCTACTGAGTCCCTGGGGGAACGCAGGACCATCACCTCCGGGGCAGCACCGCAGGAGGCAGGGGATGCTCCGGCAAGACCAGGCTGTGGCGAGGAGCCCTGGCCCATCATGCAGGAGGACAGTGAGGTCAGTCATCCACTGGGATTTATACCTTGTCCTTCTAAAGGGCGAGACACTGACCAGCATCAACTAATCAATGATTAAAGTGCTACTCAGAAGCCATAATTTGACATTTGTGACTTCCCTAATTACTACTGTCTCATTCTACATCTTGCCTTTCTGGGGAAGGTTATTAGAAGGTTGTATCTTTTAGCTAATAATTAGTTAAATCTCCTGCTTATGAATAAGGAACCTCAGATTTCTAATGTCTGACATTCTGAATGTGGCTATCTGGACAAACTGTCCTAAAAAAAGAGAGGAAAAATAATTTGCTTTAGCAAAGGAGGGTATTGATAATGTATACCCACAAGAGACTTGAAAAGAAACCCACAAATAGATTAAAGTAATTCATTAAGAACATTAATCAGTTTCAGACTACCACACGCTGTAGTAATCAATCATTTTAATTAAAAGGAACCATGCATTCTCTCCCTGTCTTTCACCTCAGCCCATCTTTGCACACGCAGCTGATCAAAGATGTCATATTTCAAAGCTGCTGAATACAGTCTCTTTATAATCTTCCTTAAAGAATTTCACAAAGCAACAATATTCTCTGCTTGTATTGAAGTGCCTGCCTTCTTAGGGATGTTTTTGCTCTTGCTCAGGAGGAAACGATCAGATAATTGTCCAGCAGCTCCAGTTGCCATGCTCTGCATGAGGGAAGAGAGAACCGATTGCCTTACAACGAGCTGTACTGGCTCATCCTCGTCTCCCTGGGACAAACCTGCCTTCCATGCACACCCAGACAAGTGCCACCACTCAATAATTGTGCTTCCTCTGTCCCCAGGAGAGCAGGACCCCACAGAGGGTCTCCATTCTGCTCAGTACCTTTTCCTCAACAGCTGCCAATAGCAGATAGCACAGAAAGAAAGGAAAGACCCCACAGACAAGGAAAATACAGAGGGTCATTTCCCCACTCCCCAGTGTGTTGCAGGTCAGGGATGTCTTGAGCCAGAGGCAGTGTTTAATGGCTACAATGGATCTTTCATGCCATGCGTTTCTCCAGTCCCTTTTTGAATCATGTAATGAGAAGAGATTAATTCTTTCTTTTTAATAACAGCTGCTTTGTTCTGTAATTTGCAGGGCAATCTAATACTAAAATCATGGGAAAGAATAAAACGTTTGGCCCTTATAATAAGCAAGGAAACAGTTTTGTTACACTGCTCGATGTGTTGCAGTCTTCTAAGATCAAAGAGTGCTGCTGCTTTCCTTTCAGGAGCACAAGGAAGAACAAAAAAAAAAAAAATTTGAAAATACATTTGTAAAGTAGCTATATCTTCCTTTCCTAAAGTTGATCCTGTTATTTTAATACTGCTGCTTAGCTGATACCTGCCTCTGCCTATCAGCAG
>NW_010103363.1:11355-11571 GCF_000699245.1 Pterocles gutturalis | reverse complement strand
AAAGACAAGACTGTAAAAGTGCGCATCAGTCAACAGGAAAGGCATAAGTCAAATGTTGTAGCAGGGAAGATATTTCAGTTGTCTTTTTCTTGAGTAAGAGGAACAAAAGGATCGGTCACAACTGTGATTCTTGCAGTCCTTAAACTGCGGCTCAGACAGTGGGACTCGGAGGGATCGTTTCATTTTTCACCACTCTGCGAGGTAGCGGATGAAAAC
>NW_010103363.1:0-11329 GCF_000699245.1 Pterocles gutturalis | reverse complement strand
AAAAGCCACTGGCAGAGTTCTGTACAAGAAGACAAGTAAATCATCGTGTGAAAGATAAGCAGTGACATGGCCTGCAAACACGGTAGGAACAGATACATCAACAAAGGGTCGCTTCTCAGTATGACTGAAGGCTACATTCGAGTGCGCTGAAGTCCCAGACTGAAACTAGTGGGACTAATTATATTTATATACGACCTAAAAGAGAAATAGACAACAGAGAGATAGAAAAAAAATTCTTTAGATTAATCACAACTAGAAAAAACATGAGGAACTCCTCAAGAGAGTCCTGACAAAGCAATGTGACAGCCAGGACACAGACAAATGCCAAGGAAATAGTCTGAACGACTCCTCGTACTGCTAGCTTGGAAATGTAATGCAGCCACAAAGGAAAAAGACTCTTGTCCATGCTCAGTATTAACAAGAGTATTAACAGAGTTAACAAGAGGATCAAACAATTCTAGAGCTAGTAGCACCCACTGACATTAGGTAAAATAAAACAGAGATATAAACTTCTGTCTATCTTTCTGCCGTGGTTTAACCCCAGCTGGCAATGAAGCCCCACACAGCTGCTCGCTCACTCCCCTCTGGTGGGATGGGGAAGAGAATCGGAGGAGTAAAAGTAAGAAAACACATAGGTTGAGACAAAGACAGTTCAACAGGGAAAGCAAAAGCTGCACATGCAAGCAAAGAAAAACGAGGAATTAATTCACTCCTTCCCATGGGCAGGCAGGTGTTCAGCCATCTCCAGGAAAGCCGGGCTCCATCACACCTAATGGTTACTTGGAAAGACCAACGCCATCACGCCGAACATCCCTTCCCTTCCTTCTTCTTCCCCCAGCTTTATATGCTGAGCATGACATCACATGGTACAGAATATCCCTTTGGTCAGTGGGGGTCAGCTGTCCCGGCTGTGTCCCCTCCCAACTTCTTGTGCACCCCCAGCCCACTCGCTGGTGGGGTGGTGTGAGGAGCAGAAAATGCCTTGGCTCTGTGTAAGCACTGCTCAGCAATAGCTAAAACACCCCTGGTTTATCAGTACTGTTTTCAGCACAAATCCAGAACATAGCCCCATACTAGCTACTGTGAAGAAAATGAACCGTATCTCAGCCAAAGCCAGTACACTTCCAAGATAGCCATTAGCTTGACCACCGTAAGATTTTTATAGTTTCAGGGGCTGCTAGCAATATACATGACGAAGTGGTATATGATGGAGACACAACTGCATCAGTGAGGACTTGTGCTTCTGCAGAGCAGTGCAGCACTCCCTGGACTTCACTGTCTTCGATGTAGATGCAGTCCAGCCACACCAGTGCGGTGCTTTGCCTAAACGAAACAGTGCTGATGCCAGCTTCACAATGAATCTGTTTGCAAGCACTGAAGACCACCAGGCACTGCTCCACCAGCCTCTACACAACAGCTCTCTGCTGTGCTCCTCTGAACTGCAGGCACAGGCTCTCAGGGATGCCTGATGGACCAGGTGGACATCTAGCCTTATTTTATATGATGTTTCCTGTGTTTCCAAATAGAAATCAACACTACGTCTATAGTAACCCTCCTGCTGGGCACAGCCAGACTCTATTAAGGACACGACCAGAACAAGTCCAACTCCCTAGCTGCACTCTTCCATTTTTTTACTTTCCTGTTTATTTTCCTAATCAAAAATAAACAGCACTCCTCATTGCTGCAACCCTCACTGTAATGCAGCCAAAATATTTTGCAATTTAATTCTGTGTTCTAAAAATTCGCTAACTTCAAATGATTACACCCGGGGCTTCCTCGAAGTGAACCACACAGCATTTGCAGACTGCAGAAACCAGGTTGTCTCTGGACAACCTAACAGACTTGTAAGATGGGAATTCAAGTGAAAAGAAGAATTGCTGTAAGAAAACAGATGGTGAAGACTGACAGCTGTTCATTGTTTTGGCAGAAATACCTTGTGGGTGACCTGAACATTTGTTTGGACTGTAGTATTGGCTTGTGAATGAGTGAGTCATGGGATGGAAATGAGCTGTTACAGAAACTTTTAGTCTATCTTTTATTTTAAAATAAACAGAATGGCCAATTTTCATTTAAACAGACTTGAGACATGGTTGCCCTATGGAAACAGGCAGGCCCACTTAAAAGGACTTTGCACGAAGTGTACCGCTCTTTAATATTTATGAGACTGTTCCCAGGTTGGCTGGAGTGCAAGTATACATCTATTTTTATTGTACGAGGCAGAATATTTAGAGTTAGTTAAAAATAATTTATTCGCACTAACTCTAATGTGAACAAGCTATCCTAAAACAATCCAGACAGTGAAATCTCAGTGCAAAATACCCCAGCTTCTCCTGTTCAAATAGCTGGTCCAACCCTACTCGCAGCCCTGCAGCACACGTAGGTGAAAGCCCCCTCAGCATTGCTCCACATCAGAACATTTAAGCTGCCTGTTGAAGGTAGCTCTGTTTGAACCTAGGAAATCTCTGATGGTCCTGCTCTTCAATTCTCAATTCTACTGTTTCTTTAGCTGTAAATGCAATAATTACTGGAATTGATAATAGGGAAATAGTTGGCAGACCTTGAAAAATTACGCACTTTATGGGTCAAGCCCGCTCATGGACAATTTATGGGCAGTGTTACTGGAGCTGTGCAACAAAAGCAATAGCATAGGTACAGCTCCTACCATAAAACCCACACTTTTCCCAGTATACTTTATTTTTCTATAATTTCTTCTCTTTTTCTCCCTCTCCTCACACAGCATTTTTGTGCTGGCAGTTAGCCAAAGGCATGCAAGAATGAATTGCACTGTTGCGGCATTTAAATTATATCAATACTGAAATGCAGAATAGAGTCCTTTTCCATTTTATCTCTAAATTGAATGCTTTCACAGAGAGGCACTGTTATCTGCATTACAATTTGAGAGCTACATTAGTAAATCCTGAATGCTTTGAATTAGAGTATTCAACTTTCAAGATGGATGGTTGAGCTCACCACGAAAAATGTATTAAGCTGGAGATATGGCTTCATTTGGAGTGAACATACATTTTGAAGAACATCTGTGACTCAGAAATAAAGCCTAAATTTCTGGGGGAACTGGCATCCAGATGAATGTTACCCCCTTAATTTTTGAAGTAAATATTTTTAGATTTTCCTGTCTAAAAACTATGCCTGCAAAATGATCCTCCACGTACCGCTACCCTATCAGACGGGGAAATTATGTGAATTCCCACTTTTACAGTCATTGGAGCAGTCTGAAAATGCTGCCTGGGAGTGGAGAAGGTTTCCATCTCTTTTGTCGCACACTGTAAGTGCACCAGTAACGCTGCAAGTGTATTGATGGGGAGTTCAGTTGCTGAGCAGTTATATGGGTCTGGAGAAATGAGTTAAATCTTCTGAGACGAACCTCAGAGGCTTTGTCATTAGAACTTCAGTGACACATCAACCCCTCAGCATCCCACCCATGGACCCTTTTGGCCTTTAACCAATCTGCAAGTTTTTAGGTTTCTGAGCTGCTGCAGCTGCTGTCTGCATCTCTGGAATAAGCGTGGAAGTGCCGTGCTGTCCGTTCCCGAGGGTGGGAGCAGAAAGGAAAAAAATCCCCTGCTTTCAGAATACACACAAAGGAAAGAAGTGCATTCAAAAGCTGCGTTTGTGGAAAATTTATAAAGATTACGATAATCAAGTTGTGTGTTTACCCTGTGATAACTGAGCCTTGTTTTGGGAAACGCACATGCTGAACCATGATCTGTATTTTCTATTTTTTTATATCTAGGTGATAATTGCTGGCAAATATCCAAAGGGCAGCCCTTTCCCATAAAAAGCAGCATAGAAAGACTATTTACCTCACTTGGGCTCAAATTATTTTTTTCTATGACCGAACTGGTGGTATGAAAGAAAAGTATTCACACAATTAACAAAATAAGGTCAGAAATAGTTATACCAAAAAAAAAAAAAAAAAAGTCCTTTACCACTAAAACTTATTTCATTTGGGAAACTGATATAAGTTATCTTAGTAGTATAAAATGTGCCTCCAGTACCAGGATTATTTGATAAAGCTGACCCAGAAACCCCTCTATGCATAGCAAAGTCCTTCCTTCAAAGAAGCTTGAAAAAGACAGAAGGACTTTGGGGAGAAAAACCCAGCAAGGCTATACTTGCAACCTCATTACAAGGTGAGTTTGAGAAAAAAACCTCAGAGATCTGGCCACAGCTGGAGATGGATCAAAAGGACTCGCAGAGCAAGGAGCCCACTTTCATGCAGCTGAAGGATGGTCACGGCTGGAGCTGGAGACCCACTGTGCTGGGCTGGGCAGAGCCGTGATGTGGTGCCCAGCTGGGGACCACCAGCTCTGCCACCTGAACCCTGGCAGGAACGGCAAGGACTCTCTCAGTAGTTTTAACCCTTCTCCTCAGTTTTGTTATTACGTGCCTGTAGCTGATTTTCCTCTCTTAGTAGCTCCTTGTGCCAGAGGAACTGTGCTGACCTCGGTGCCACGGCTGCCGGCCAGCGCCATGCACTGGGAGAGCAGACACGGCGCTCCTGCTGTCATCTGCCCCTGGCAGCACAGTTCAAAACCAGGCTACAGCTCATCCCGGCCTCTCCTTCCTGAAATTAGATCATTTTACCAGTGCATGAGGCAGTGTCAAATGCTGAAGTTCAAAACATCTCTTTTTTGGACCTGTGGAGAACACAGGAATAGAGAACCTTTCCCCTTTTGCTTGAAAAATACGTATCTCCTGGAAGGGTTCACATCTGCTTTTCAGTTTAATGAAGAACCTTTCTTACTGAATTCTGTCTGCTGGTGATGCCCATTAGGGACTGTTAGAGGTTACAAGTGAAGGCTTGATCTGTTTGATCCTGACTCCGTGGGGATGAGAAACAGATTATATTACTCTGATCTGAAGGAGACAGTATGGGATCACATTCATACGCTGCCTGATCTTCCTGTGACCAGAAACCTTGCCTGCAATTTTTGTACAACCTCAGATATGGATTTATTTCCCCAAACAAATCTATGGAGCCATCTCCTAGCAGAAGGAGATGGCCCCTGCCAGCGCAGGGTTGCAAGTTGTACAGTTTCTCTAAGACCTCCAGTCTCACCTCTCCTCCACCTGTTAGAGCCAGCGGTTACAAAACAGAATTTTCAGTTGCTTTTATCAGAGTCATGCAGGAGCCAGAATGAGAGACTGCTCGTCTGATAGGCTTGCACACTCATTTTCTGTATGTTTACTGCGTACAAAAAGCATGGCTTTCTGTAACTGAGCATGTGATACCACCCAAGAAGTATCTGCCAGAAACTCCTGTGTTTCTCTCTCGTTCTTCCTTGGCAGATGCCCCTCAGCTGTAGCATTTCTAGCCAAAGAGATGACAGCATTGCCTGTAAAAGCATGTGGAAGATGTGACATATCATTACTCAGTCTCATTATTTATTTGATTTAATTCATTGCATAATACTAGGCTGATGCTGTCTGAGTTCACTCTTGCCCATAGCAGAGAGCTGAACTGATGTTTATCTACTTGTGCAGCAGATAAATTATAGCCAGGGAGAAGCACCGGCCCTCTCAGCACGTGGATGCTTATCTGCAGGAGTCTGCACTTGTGCACCTGTATAACCAGTGGGATAACCTTTAGCTGGCTACTGGAGACAGGAGGCAGACACTAAGCCTGCAGCAGAGCTCAGCCACCTCATGGGGGTGACGCCGTGAGTTGGTTTGTTACCCTGTGCTCCCCTCACAGTCCCCAGAGAGAGACAGGCGCTCTGGGGAGTCGTTCCGAAACCCTCCGTTCACAAAGAACACACAGAGACGTGGCCAGAGGCTTCTAGTGCAGCTACATCAGCTGGAGGTGTATGTCTCTCCATTGGAGGTACAGGTGGTGGTGTGAAATACAGGCGGTCTGAGGGTTCCTGGCCCCTCTCCCCGGTGGTGGTGATGTTCCCAGAGCCCTTGATAGGTGAGGAGTGGCAGATGACAGAATCACATCATTTTCCAGCTGATGCATGGGTCCAAGGCACAGGTGCATTTGGCATCCATCATGCTGTGGAGACAGGGGAGGAGCTGTTTCCAGGAAACACAGTCTGAGTAGAGGGGAACCACAAAATACTCCTCTGAGCTCTCTGGAAGGGCACATCATATCGGGGCGAAGCAAGAGTCTTCCTTCTGGCTTTGCCTCATTCCTTGTGTTGCATGCACACCTGGGGAGCAAAACTGATGGGAAAATCACCTCCTACAGCAAACACAATACTTGGATACAGGCAGACACAAGACTGAAGCAAATCTTTGTTCTGAGACTGCTAATGCAAGGAGCAATTAATTTTCTTTCAGTACAATGGCACACATAGGAATTAGCTCCAGTGAGGCTGGAGCTTAGATTAGTGTGGGGCTAAGAACTGGTTATGAATCTCTAATTGAAGTATCAGTATTTTTCAGAGGTTCCAGCAGCTATAGTGCAGTAACAAAGACCTGAAATTTTAGTTAAAACTTGAAAATGTACAGGTACAACAGAGCAGAGAAATGCGGCAATGAGACTAAGTGAACCCAATGTGTGACTGATAAGGAAGTACCATGGTCCAAAGAGGTAAAATATCAACAGAATGTTAGGTGAGGTCTGAAGAAGAAGGTGATGGCACTGTACCTAATGAATGCTAATCAACCTCCAGGAACATTTTTTATATTTCTTGGGATCCATCTCAACAAAAATCATAATCACGGTTACAAATGGTTTGGCCAAAACCTGTTTGTTTCCTTCTCTTAACAGCCTTATTGAAGCCAACACATTTTCTTGGATCACTGCAGAAAGCATGACTTCCTTTTAAACTGATAAATTATATAGCATAGTATCTTGCTTTCTAAACAGCACTAATGAAATGTTTTCAGCTCCGCAGAATATGTGTAACCTCCATTTGAATCGATTCTCTCAAATGTTAATCTGTTTTGGCTGATTATTGCTTGAGAAATTACTGTATGTAAAATTCAGAAGCTAGTCTCTACCTCAATCATTTCCCTGCCATGGTCCTGATGCTCCGATTTATTCAAGCCGCAGGTGCCTGCTGTACATACACTTAGTCGTATCACACTGAACCTCACCCCTGCAGCTGTGTGGTGTGGTCCATCCGCCCCACGGCAGGCATACCCGAGATAGCTTTACTGGATGACATGAATATTCAATTCAAATTAGAGCAAAGCTTGCTCAAAACACTCAAGCCTGCAAACCCCTTTGTGCTCCTGTAGCTGCTCTGCCATCAGTACCCCCAGTAGGTTGGACAAAGCTCAGGTGTGTCCCAATGGGCCCCATCTGCAGCTGGGACAATGGCATCAATGTACCTGAAGAAAAAGGATGTTGTATAAGAACCTCTGAGCTACCAGGAATTAAATGAATTGGGCCAGTCTGGCAATTTGGGGGAATATCTTGTATAATTTATTTAGTTTTGTCTCTGTTCTTCTTAAAATATAAAAGTACCACTCTGCTTAGCAGCTTTATGAAAACACAAATTCATGTCCACATACAGAACACAATCATATTTCTACAAAAATGGCTGTTTTCTTCATGAGTTACTTTGATTTCACAAGAAGTATCTTCTCTTTGTGTAGAGATCAGAAAGACAGAATTTTTTTCCAAGGTAGCTGACAGTTTTTTTACAGTTCAGGCCTGAGAAACTGAGAAGAGACTAAAATGTATTCATGTTGAAGTATCAGAAGGTATCCCTCTTTGATCTTATTTTGGCTAGGATCAAGAATACCCAACAGCTTAATGACACCTGTGGCATTTATGAAGCTGAAGTACTAGAGAGACTTTTGCCTCCAGCACTTCTTCCTGTTGCTATAAAATGTATGAGCTCTATATACTACCTGGACCAGAAGGTCTCTGTGCTTGCAGCATTTACAAGCCTTTGCGGGAGTGCCAGCCAGGGAGTGAGGACCTTTGAAATCTTCCAGAAACTATTGAAATTCCAGAGATACAGACCAAGAAATTTGCAATTCTTACAACCTTCTTTGCACAGGAAATAGATTTCCATCAATCAGGATGTACAGGAGACTTCCTATGGGAGTACCTAATTGAAATTGGCCCAACAGACTCCCTCTAAAACAATAAAAGGCTGCAGTCTGAGCTAGCATAACAAACCATAGTTATTAGATGTAGTTAGCTTTGAGATAAGATTTCTGTTGCCTTTCCTCCAGCTATTAGTAGCAACATAGAAACACGAAGGTTTATGATGCTTTTTCCAAAGGTGGAAAACTCAGGTATGTGTCAGGGATTGCAAATTATGATGAAAACTGATGCTGATTAGCCCTGACATTCCTCCACAGCTTCCCTGACTAGGAGAAAAGTTTACAATGAAGAAATTTAATTTTAATGTATGTTTAGGTAGTTTTATCATAACTGGCATCACAATAAAAAAATCCTTGTAATCTTATCTGGGAAAGATTTTTGCCTCTTCGCAGCAAGACTGTTGAAGCACAGTCATAGAGAGAACCTTAAAAAGCAACACACAGTTCAGTTACTGTCTGGTATACACTGTGTGATTCGGTGTCAGAGACAACACTGAAATAATGGCAGACATAATTCTGAAACCCATCTTGACTGTGAAACCTGTGAAGTGATGGATGTCCAGGAGTGAGAAATAAATTAAAATCTAAACTGCTAATAAAATTCTTGGTTTACTGCAAGCAGACTCTTGAAGAAAATCCAGCGCTTACACTGAATATTATCTTAAATAATGCTTTTAAATGTCTAGATTCATGTTTTAAATTGAATTGAATATTACATTTGGCTTCCCATGTGATCCAGAGGAAGAAAGACCTCGACTATGCTGGAGTAGAGAAACGTTCAGATGAGTAAAGTTGTACCTCCTCAATTAGGAGCTGTGGGTCTGCTGGGGGACCCAGGCTCAGACTAAGAAAAGAAATGCCACCATGCAGCAAGGATGATTAATCTTAAAGGTGAACTTTATCAGCTGCACTCTCATCTTCCCTGACATCCCCAGGGCGCTCTGGTGACAGAAGATACAGAGAAGGTAGAGTTACTGAATGCCTTCTTTGTCTCTGTCTATACTGCCGGCGTCTGTCCGGAGGAGCCGTGTACCCCTGAAGCCCCAGAGGAAGTCAGGACAAAGGAGGAGTTTGCTCTGATAGATGATGACTGGGTTAAGGACCGGTTAAGTTATCTGGACACGCATAAATCCAGGGGTCCTGATGGGATGCACCCGCGGGTGCTGAGGGAGATGGGGGAAGTCATTGCTAGGCCATTCTCCATCATCTTTGGTAAGTCGTGGGGAACGGGGGAGGTGCCTGAGGAGTGTTAATACTAATCACCACCAAAAGCATTAGTAGCTCTGCAAATGCACAGGGTGCTTTAGACCTGAGTTTAAGTTATCAAAACCCATGTGTGCTTAGGAGTTTTGCTAAACTAGGTTGCAATCTTGAATTATAAGCTGAAACAGTTGCTCCTCAAACGGTTTAATAAAAAACCAGATTTACTCAGGTTTTGGGGAGTTTTGTCTGAATTAACAATTAAGGTTTAGATCTTACTTTACAAAGAAATGTACAACTTGTATTACCTGGCATTGGGCTTGGATTTATCTGAAAGGACATTCCTTCCTTGTGAAAGCATATAACTTATCTGGGGACAAATCCTAAAACAGTAATGCAGCCAAAACTCCTACTGACTTCAAGAAGTCAACATTTTTAACTGCTTCATATCAATACTCAATGGTTTCGCTGTTGATCACTGGCTGACTACTGACGCCTTCTGAAAGGCCATGAATTTAAGGTTTTGTGTTCACAAATAAACAGTTTGTGGAGAGAAAGGAAGATTTTTAGGGAAATTAGGAGAGGTTCATCACAAAGTCAGAAGAAAAACTCATGAGGGTCTTATTTTGAAGGTCAAGTGAAAGCAGGAGAGCTAAAAAGTCCAATAACCCCTTTTTCAGGCTGAGGAGACTAATTCCTTGTGTGGCCTCATTCAGCTCAGTAGGAGTAATCCTGGTGCAAGGTAGTGTTTCCCCCGGTTATGAATATCATAATCACAGTTGTTACTCATAGATGAATTTATGTCAAAAGAACAGGTATTTTCCCTTCCCCATAAATTTTGAAAAGCTGTCAAAAGTTAATTTATCTGTCCATAAGCTCCCATCACAGCCTAATTACATGAAATTACAGGTACAGAGGTTTTTTTCATGATTGCATTGAAATAAGAGTCCAGTGTGACAACTTGAAAACAAACTGTGAAAACATAGGATGAGGGCATAATGTACAGTTTCACATATAGAGTAGAATTCCAAATTATGCATATACAGTTTAAGTCTCCTAGCATATAGCTTAGGATCTTGCTAGCTCCTATTTTCTTACGAAGTCAAAGAATTTGAAGTCCTTACATTCTCTGTCATTTAAATTGGAATTTTAAACAGCCTGAAACTAAAATATTTCATCATTAAACTATCAGCTGCAGAGAGTGGAATGAAAGGATTTGCTTCTGCATCACAAGACTTGCTCTGGACTCTAGTGCAAGGCTTTAATTTTGCATAACTGTGTCTCTCAAGTCTTGAAGGTCAGATGCTCTACAGTATTTCTCTGTATTTCAGGGAACTAATGCTTTGCACTCTTGGAAGTATGAGAAGGTAGAATCACTGTCAATTAGAAGCTGAAATGTCTGCAACTGTCTAGGAAAAAGACTCATAAAACTCATTAGTAAATGTCCAAAAAATATTAATTATGCAGCTCATTTACTTTGATTGTAAGCCACAAAAAATATTTAAAATAGAAAGGGAAGTTTTGATATTGTACAAGTTAAGTATTGTCCTGGTTTCAGCTGGGACAGAGTTAACTTTCTTCATAGTAGCTAGTGAGAAGTTATGTTTTGGATTTATGCTGAGAAGAAGGCTCATAACATACTGATGCTTATAGTTGTTGCCAGGACATGAAGGATGTTTCCAGCTTCCCATGCTTTGCCAGTGGGCAAAAAAACAAGTGCACAAGCAGCTAGGAGGGAGCACAGCCCACAATTAGGGGCTTACGATTCAACCTTAAGTTTAGAATTGAGGCTTAAATTGGCCAATGGTATATTCTATATCAGGCATGTAATGCCCAGTGTATTATGAGGACCCTCCTGGAAGCACTCTCTCTCTCTCTCTCTCTCACTCTCAGGCTTTTCTCTCTTTTCCGGGGCTATGGTTTCAGGACTCTCTCTGCCCTGGGATCATCAGCCAGGAACAGGATGGGCCTTGCTCATGGGGTGGTGAGCAGTTTCACTGTGTATCACTCATTTGTAAATTTTTAAATTTGTATATAATTGCTATTAATATTATAATTATTATTTTCAAAAGTATTGTATTTTAGTTATTAAATTATTCTT
>NW_010103362.1:2397-3521 GCF_000699245.1 Pterocles gutturalis | reverse complement strand
TTTTCCTGCAACGCCACCTGCACAGGAAATGTACAGCTTGGAAAATAACTTGCAGGATCCATCCTTTAGCCACATTTACTGTAATGCCATTGAAACCTGTGTGCAGCCAAGCCCAAGCCACCCCCCTACAGCCTTTGTGCTCCCAGCATCCCTCCTTAACCCCACCAATTAACTCAGCTCATCACCACTAACCCTATTTTTTCAAAATCAAGCTTTCGCGCACGCTCACCCCTGAACCAAACCCCTCAGCTGGTGCTAAAGCCAGCTCAGAGAGAAAACGGTTATTGCCGTTATTGACGGTCTCCTCGGGATGCTCCAGAGCTGGGACATGCCAGTGTCCAGCAGCTGTGGCACGGCCATGGGTTTCTGGTGGCCGAGTGGCTCTGGCCAGCAAAGCTGGGACTTTGGAGGCCACCAGGAAGCACCCAGGGAAGAGGCAGAGAGCTCCTCATCCACCCGGCGTCACAGTGACGAGGGTCTTCAGCTGGACGGCAAAACCAAGAACCAAGGTGGCTCTAGAAGAAAACCTGGAAATTAATTTCAAAGCAATTTTGGGATGCTCCCCAGAGCAAAGGGAAACCCCGATTCCCCAGGGACAAGCAGAGCTGTGCTCCCCAAGCTGAGAGCACCGAGCGGGGCTGGCAGCATGTGGCACCACACCAGGGGCCAGGGGGACCAGTGTGACCCACGGGGGGACAAACCCCACCACCGTGGGGTTGCGGGGGATTTCCTTCTTGCCTCATGGAGCCCAGGGGAGCTCCCTGCTGGGGTTCACTGGGAGGAATGCTGGTGGCGGCAGGCGAGGGACACTCCTGCCCCGCACCGAGCTCGCGTAAAAGCACCGACCTTGCAGCTGCCGGAGCACCAGCTCAGCCTCCAGCGTGGTTTCCTTCAGCTGCTACAGACACAAATCTCTATACATTAGGCTTAACTCACTTGCACAAATCCATGGAAGGCTTTGCAACGAGTGAACGTGCTCCAAATCTCTGCTGCTGCGGCAGGATCTGGGCGGGGGATGTATCGAGCAATGTATAGAGCATCCCAGTGGGCATGTGAACCAACGTGCTTCATCCCAGGCTGCTGCAACCCTCCCCAGGGCTGCTCACATCCCGGTAATTCCCCAT
>NW_010103362.1:0-2058 GCF_000699245.1 Pterocles gutturalis | reverse complement strand
CTCCGGGCAGTTACACTGCCTCCATCCTCCTGCAGCTGCGGGATCCTCCCACGAGCTGCTGGGATGGTATGTGTGGTCTGGACCACGACGGATGAAGACGGAAAAGAGGTTCAGCATCTTCCCTGAGCCTACCCAAGGCTCCGAGAGCCGCTTTCAAACTCTTTCAGCAATCGACTCCCGTTAAAATTAAGGGAATTACGGCTAAAACGTCTCGGCAAAGTGGCCTTTTGTCATTACAGGCAGCCAGACGAGGTTCCTCGCGTAACCAGAAGGCATTTTCTTTTATTGGTTTTCCATCCCCTGCTTCTCTTTGAGCAGATCTCTGCTGCTCGGGGCGGGATGGAGCAGCAAGCCAGGGCCACTCTGCTCCGCGAAGCGTTTGTGTCTCTCTCAAAGGTCTCCTGCCTCTTTTTCCTCCCCCCTGCTGTTCATTTTACCAGGTCTAAAAATATTCCGAAGCCTTTTAAACCCTCTTCCCCTGCAGCCGCCTCCCTCCTCGCTGACTAATAATATCTGTTGCTCCCTCTTGATCTCTCTGGATTTCCCAAGTCTTCCCCGAGGGAAGGAACCAAAAGGGAGCCGAGCTCTCAAGCCACCCTTTGGATTCACTCTTAAATTCATTTTCCTTGGGGAATGACATTTTTTTTTCCCAGCTGCTCCAGTGTAGGAGCAGTTCAAACTCAGGTCCCCAGCGCAGCTCAGGGTAAACTAGTCCTGCCCCATGGGTTACCCATGCTGGATGCTGCTGGAGCACCTTTCCGCACGGGATCTCCAGGATCTCGGGGTTTTCACAGCTCTCGGTATAAAGCAGAATAGCAGGTTCATTGGGAAAACCACTGAGCACTTAGAAAGCTATTTATTTTGTATTCTGCAGCTTTCAGCTTTTTGCAGCATCTCTCCAGATCCGGAGCGCTGGCTGGGGGATGCGCCTTCGAGGGCTCGTTAGGCTGGGTTTAGTTTCTGGTCTGTGGAGGTGGGGGAGAATCACTGCCTGTGCAAGGAGCTTGGGTTTAGGAGAAGGGGGTGAACGCTGGGCACCGGGGTGTGTGTGTAACAGGGATTCAGAGGAAAACCCCACCTTGCCAGTGCCGATCGGGGCCAGGGTTTTTTTTTTTCCACTGAGCCGGGAGGTCAGAGCATCATAACACGGACCAGACCCCCTGCGCTGCTCCGTGTCCTTCCAAAACAGAGCCAAGACCTGTCCCGGGCCCCTCCCCATGGCCAGCACCACACCCCGGGTTATCCGGGATACAGCCGGAGCAGCCGCATCGGCTGAAGCTGCAGGTGTGATGAGTTTCTCCGGACTCAGACACTGCGATATGGCCAAACCCCTCTGGGCTGATCTCCCACCACTGGGATCCAGCAACAAACATCTCTCCCTTATATTATATATTATGTAAATAACATCCCTGAAATCATGCCAGCCTTGGTGAGCCAGCTGCTTTCCAGTAACAAATCCGCACTCACCCAGAGGCAGATTTAAAGGGTGTTTGGGTGCTCCGGGACTTCTGGAAATCCCCTCAGCCAACTAATGCCCAAATACCTTTGCAAATCTTGATTGAGGAAAAAATATCCGCTCCAGAGCGGTGCTTAAAAAGCTCAAGGCCATTTTCAAATCCTTGTAATGCCGCAGTTTCCTGGGCATGTGAAAGCGAGAGGAAAAAGCAGATAAGCCTGACGCGGGCACGAGGCCAGGGCTGGCGGCTGCACCGGAGGCTCACGCCGGCACGGAGTGGGCAGCGTGGGCAGGAGCAGGCAGCGTGGGGTCATTTCCGTGGGGACCGAGCTCCCCAGCTCCTCGCCGCGGGCTGGACCCACCCACGGAGTCGGGGAGAGGCGCCCTTCCACGTTCCCTTTTTTTTTGAAGCCAAAGGAAGGGCTCGCGGGGCGCAGAACCACACAAACCCCAGGACCTATGGGCGTGGGTGAGGACGGTGACACTGCCAGCACCAGGCAGTGAGCCCCGCTCCGTTATCCCTCCTGCCTTTACCAGAACCACTCTGTTGTGTTGTCAATATACAGATTTTCTTAAAAAAAAAAAAAAAAAAAGCTTCCACA
>NW_010103361.1:51097-73019 GCF_000699245.1 Pterocles gutturalis | reverse complement strand
TTGATGGTCGCTGCGGTGCTTGGGGGGGAAGGCCGAACAGCGCTGCTGACCGCTGGGTCCCTACCGGTTCCCCTTCCCGCGATGCACGGGGGTATCTTTGGGGATGGTTTCGGGACGGGCAGCGGGGAGGCTGAGCCTCTGGGGGGGAAAAGACCCGGTTCAGAGTCCGGCGTCGCCTCGACCGGCCACTCGGAGCAAGCGGGAAGCGGGAGGTGCTCCCCCGGCGCGGGGCCGGCGGGACTGAGCTGCCCCCCTGCCCGAGATGAGGTGGGGAAAAAGAGAAATCCTCAATGAAATATATATTTAAATGCAAAACGGGGCGTTCAAACAGGGACCCATTATGCGTTTGGTGTGAAACGCTATCAACATTTAAAACTTCATTGTCTCCTTTGTACCAAATCCCTGTAAATCTTCCACTAGCCTTTACTCATTTTCATCTGAAAAGCCTGTTTGGGCTGAATAGACAGCAATCAGCAGCCTCTGGACTTCTCTCTCTCTCTCTGGAATGTCAATTAAAATGCAGATTTTTTTTTTTTTTTTTCTTTTTCCCTCTCCTGATCTCTTAGTGGCAAAAGACTTGAGAAAAACAGGGTAGTCCTGGAAAGCAAACGAAAGGAGTTCAAACAATGAAAAAAGTACTGAAGGGTGCCAGCAGGTTCCCATTAGTCCTCCAGAATTAATGTTTAATAGCTGTGATGCTCAGATTTGCTTGGAGATTGAACTATGATGAAGAGTCTTGTTAGATGTCTCTGTGTGTATGTATATATATATGTGTTTATAAACACTTATGTTTGTATGTGTTTGTGTGTATGTGTGTGTGCATATAAAGCTGTTAGCTTTAAAGCTTCATGTACCTGGATTTTTCTGATGAAGCTACCGGTCTTTTAGGGCGCTTGGGACTTCTTTGTGGAGGGAAGACCCGTGTTTCATTCAGATTTTGCTATTTCCTGCCTAATAGAGAAAGATGCTGAAGAGTTATACAATGAGCAATGTATTGATTTGGTTAACATACTCTACAAATTGTGCTCTCCCTCGGGAGTGATAAACATCTTATAAACAACAATAGAAGTAGATTAAAAAGAACACTGAGCATTGAATTTAATTAATGCCACTGCTGAACAAGTACTACTTGTTTGTGTGTGTGAGTGCGTTTAAACTGAAGTACAGCTTGGAGGAATTTGGTTGGGCTCCCAAACCAGTCTGCTTTCCCATGCTTGTCAGTTCGGCAAAGAAATTTAGGCAGGTATGTGACGAGGTGAAAATTGACTTGATGAGCGAGTGGCAAGGAGAGCCATCAATCATTGGGAGGCTCACAACTCCTCCCCAAAGTGTAGGCTGGGAGGAGAGACAGAGTTCCCTTTCAAGGGGAAAAATAAACACTACGTGTGGCTTTCACTGGGTCTGAGACTCCAGGAGGGATTATGGTATTGTAGTCAGGAAGCCAGAATTGTGGAGGCCAAAAAGCATGCTGGGGCTGTGTTCCAAACATTGAGATAGAGGTACATAATTATCCAGCGCAGGAGGTCTTTTCCAGAGACTCGTCCCCCAGCAACTGTGGCCATTAAACTATGAAAAGAATTTGGTTTTGTTTCATCTTCATCGGAGTCCGCTTCTTTTGGGAAAGGGCAATACCCGAACTGCGGTCGCTGTTGTGGTGGTAAAAAGCGTTTCGGCTCCATGGATGGGTCTAGAGCTCTGATTTTTTGCTTTGCTACACCTTTGTAAGCTGTGGTTTTGAATTTTCTGCTGCTCTGTGGATGAAAACTCCCTTTTTTTCTGCTGGTAGATGTTCAGATGCAGAAGTTGGCAACAGTCATCAGGTGAGAAGACGCGTGGTCGAGTAGCCTTGTGCTGGGCTTCAGGATTTGGGATGAGTGTAGGGACGAGGAACGTGCTCTCAATGGCATTTAACGTAGCCTAAAAGTCTGAAGTGGAATTAATGTTGTTGAAAAAAGAGTCTGGAATATATGCGAGCATTCTGGTATGTTTTCTTTTTGCAAAATTATGATTAAATTTTGCATTTATATACATAGCCTTTAATTGGCATTTCCAGGATGATTTATGGAAATTAAACCAGCATTACATCCAGCCTATTAATTAGGGTTCCAACCCACTTTTCAGCTGGATAAACTGAGCTGTGGCTGTCAGACGGTGACTCAGGAGGTTGACCTGGGTGGTGGCGTCCGGGAGGGCTTCCTCCGGTCCTTGGCCAAACACGAACCCATCCAGGAGACAGAGCTCTCTTCAGTTCTACACCTGCTCTGCGCTTATTTAAAGAAGTTCTCGGCAAGCTCTTCGCAAATGTTTATGCAGTGGTCTGGTGGTGTTTTCACTGGAGATTTAATAGTGGTTGCTAGCTTGTGGTCTGGGATGCTGGTGCTGGGCTTAAATCTCTAAAGGGAGGGACAGAGCTTTGAACTGATAGCAGCTGGGGTGAAAAAGCATCAGGGATTCACCTGAAATACTGGGGATTAATTATTTTCCCCAAGTGCCTTATTTATGTCATCTAAAACCTGCTTCTACTGACTCCAGAAGGTATGCGTATAGTACCCAAGATAAAAGAAACCCCAACAGCATTTCTGTCCTTAGCACTGTGAACTTGGTTTGTATGTAGCAGGTAGAAAAAGGCTAAGAAAATCTGAATGAAGTTTTTAATGGTTGGTTTATAAAGGGAGAATATTTGTCCATGTTTCTGTTTACTGTATGCTGAGGTACCACATCCCAGTAACGGGGAGTTTTGAGAAGTTTGCCTTTATGCCTACAGTTTCCCCTTTTTGTTTTTGTTTTGGTTTTTTTGTTTGTTTTTAACAGGTGTGGGTAGGAGGGAAAAAGAGGTTTTTTATGTTATTTTGGTGAGTGCTCTCTAAGCTTCAGTTGGGTTTCATCACATCTGAGATGAATCGTTGGCCAGATTAGAATGATTGCTGCAGTTACTTGTTTTATCCATTTACTGAGGTTTACCATCTTTTATTTTTGAAGTGGAAAATCAGGTCTAATTTTCTGGTTGAGCTGTTAAATCACCCTGTGAGGATGCTCTTCTGACCCTCACCTGGCATCTTAGTCTGGTGGCAGCAGGGTCCCCTGAAGGGAGTGCCAGTTACTCTGGTACTGCTTCTCTCTTCCATCGACCCATGCCTGGGTTACAGGTTAAACACCCTCCATTTAAATTAGTTTTATTGTGAATAAAACAGACTTTTTTCCCCCTGTCTGAAAAAAATAAAAAGTATCAATAAGCGTTGTTGAGAGAGAGATTGAGAAATGTGTGTGAATGTGCTGTGCAGTTTAGCACCTATATGAAGGGAAAATGATGCTGGGGATGCCTCCTGTGGAACTGCAATCTGTATCAAACTTTATCCAGATTTTAATTGCCTCAAATGCGACGTAGGTGACCTGTATCCCTACAAAGACAAGAGCCTTTCACCTGGACTTTCAGGCTTTGAAAGGACACTGAATTGAGGTAGAAGGAGGTACATCTATAGGGGAACTATGGTGAAATAAAGTTTTATGGATTATCCAAGACTAAAGAGTATTTTTCAGCCGTTTTTTCTTGTGGAAAATTACTGAATTCTTACAAATTCAGCTGGCTGCGGAACTGCCTAGGTGGAGGAATGAAAAACAAGGCAAACTTACATAAACCTTCAAACAATAACAAGAATATAATTTGTATAATTGTGGTAATTTTTTAGCATTACAGGTTATGTGCCTGCACATGTGTGTGCCCCTCATTTTTTAAAAACTGTATATTTTTCTGTCAGTAAAATAGCTCTTTAAATATGTGCTGAGAAGTGATTTTGTGAAAACAAGGAGGACGTGGTTACGCCTCAGGTGATGATGGAAACTGCTAACAGAAAATGAAAAGTCACTCACTTTTCACATATTCTTGAAGCTGGAAAGCTATTTTTCCCATCCTCCTCCTCCTCCCCCTCTCAGCTCAGCTCTGTTCGGTGCTTTCTGAATGTTTTTGGTTTTTCTGTTTAAGATGATTTTGCTAACAGTGTTAAATCTCTCCTCCCCACAGCAGCAGTTGTCATTCCACGGGAGGAGGTATTACCCTGGCCGAAGGCACTGCTTTCTCTCCATGCTTCTCTAGAGGGATGGGATTAAAGTCCACATGGAGATATGGAAATGGACCAGGAATTTACTCTAAAAAGATGGTCAGCTGGCATTCGGGTTGCCTTATCTGCCTGGTGGTGGTCACCATGGCTGGACTTGCCCTGGCTCGACCTTCGTTTAATTTAGTTGTTGAAGATGCCACGCTGGAACCTGAAGGTAAATCGCTCTAGAATGCTTAATTCTCCAAAAGACGTTAATTTTAAATGCCTGAACATCTGAAATAAAGTCAACATTTTTATGTGCTTCGTTTAATCTAAGGCAAGTAACAGATTAGCCCTCAAGAGTGATGTTTTTTGACTTTTCTTGCTCACACACGGGCTGTGTTCATGCAAGTGTGCGTTTATTTAATCTTATGCAAGCAGGCGGTGTCAGTGATTTCACTTGGGACTGTCATCACGTTGTATAATCAAAGTGTAGGGCTGAAAGTTTTCAGGAATGGGTCGTTAAGGAAACCAGCCTGTTGCACCTTCATACACGTTACTTGTTGTTATCTCTGGAGATGAAATGGATGGGTAGCTGCATGTCTTTGTGGTTCTCTTAACCTGAGAAGTTCAGAGAAAAAGAAATCCCAATAGTTTTTAATCGCATGGCCTGAATGTTTGATTTTGCCAGGCACTCTGCAAAGATGGTGTTGCAGCTTCACTGGTGTTTGTACTTAGACTAAATTTCCCTATTGTTGTTAATATCCAAGAACAATCTGTACAGTGTCTGGATTGCAAGCTCTGGAAGCATAGATGTTGAGATCTGAATAGCAAGCACTGCAGTTAATTACTGTGAAAGCAAGGGCTAATTGAAACCTTTACATTGGAAGAGATGTTTTGATAAAATCTCCTATTTTGAGCCTACACCTGTTGGTGTGTTCTTTTAGGTATATCCATTCCTCAAGCTTTGCAAAGTGGTTTTCTTCTCTAAAGAGCTAAGGAGAGGCTTTTTTTTAAAAATTATTTTTTTTATTGTTGTGAACTGATTGTATTTAAGAATGATTTGACTGTATTGTGTAGGAACTCCCCTGCTCTATGGGCACCTTAGGGGGAAAGCAAATCTTCCTTCATAAGGTTTTACCTGTCTTTCGGAGGAGTTATTACATTTCTGATAACTGTAAAACCAATATAATGGTCCATGGGGTATTTCAGATCCAGCAAGCTTGCTGGAGAGAATTTGACCTTTACACATTCTACTACTCATGGCCACAGATACAGCTTTGTTTTGATTTAATACATTTTCATGCAAAACTTATTTGTTTCTATCCACTGCCTCTAAAAATAGACGTCACCAGCTAACACATTTTTAGAATCCGTTCCAAGTACATTTTTATTGATGGCAGGGAATGAACTATTTAGAGACGATGAGCCCTTCTCCCTAGCAGCATTCCTTGAAAAAATTAACAAAGTAGAGCAATATTGTCGTCTGTCAGCCACAGAGATTGTTGATAGCAAAGGTTTGGTTTTTTTTTTTTTGAAGGTAACTCGAGAATTAAAAAAAAAAGAAAAAAGAAAAGACCAACTCTCATCACCGCTTCTGTTGCCTTTTTGACTTTTTGGAGGAATGACAAAATCATGCATAATTCTGGTTTCAGATTAGCTATTGTGAGGTCCTCTGGTTTTGGGGTTAAATTAGAAAGAATGTGTTTGCATGGTTGGTGGCGTATTTTACAGGGAGAACAACAGTGTTTGTTTGAAGGGTGCCTGATAATTTTTCAGCTTTTCAGGGAAAGAATGGCTTTTATTATTTTAAAAAGCATGGTTTCTTCCACAGTGAATATCCAGGGGGTAGAATCTGGGTTTTATCAAAGTGCAAATAGTTAAAAAGGATTTAAAACTTCTTCCCTGGGCAGGAATGTTACTGACATGAAACAATTTTAGATGTGAGAACCCAAATCATTACCAGAAAGGAGGAAAAAAACCACACTTCTAAGTTAATGGTATAATAAGAGCTTTTATGCTGCAGAATACAGGGAATTGTGTGGGATTTATATCTGAGATTTGAGAAATAAAACCTCCTTTATGTACTTCCTTTAAACCTCTTTTTAAAAAAATACCAACTTTTTACACAATCACCTTCTCTGGGTTCCATCACTGCCACCCACAAGCCTTCTTGGCTGAAAGCAAAACAAAAAACCCTTCAAAAAAATCTCTTCAAAGGCAAAACAGACTTCTTTTTTTTTTTTTTTTTTTTTTTAATTTAGTAAATGACAAAACACTTTGGCCACAGCTAATTTGGGGGGATCAGGTGCTCTAATAATGCAGATTTTCGGTAGGGCTGCTGACTGTGCAGTCACTGGAGCTCTGACATCTCACCCCGACTGAGAAGGTCGATGGGGCCATGACCTTTCGTGACACGTGTTGATCTGTTCCTTAGTCTTCCTTCATGGACATCCCTTAAATTTTGTTATTTTTTGATGTCAGGTGCTTTTGTTGTTACTATTTGTTGTTTTAGTGACTCAGAATATTCTGAAAGCTGGATGCAACATTAACAGGAACTGGGAGATTGTGGCTTTTCATTCATTTGATTGTAAGAGGTGATATATTCTTGTCTCTTGGCTAAATATAACTTCAGGGACATTTGCAACTGTTTCTTCGGAGTATCTGGTTAAGTATGTTCTTTAGCACAAGCGACATGTATCTGATGGGGTAATAAACTGCCTGGGTATGTGCAGAATACGTGCAAGGTGCTGCCACACATCCGGGTACTTTACTTGTGCTTATCCCCAGTTGGTCTGATCTGGCGGTAGCACGTTTCTCTAGGGTGCTTTTATAAAACGTTGGACTTGTTGAGCTCTGAATCAGGTTTGTGACCATGAGATATTACTCTGGTACATATGAAAGTATTTACAGTGAAGAGGGTTGCCTTGAGCTGTTGTAAATAATAATACCAATAGCATTGATATATTTTTATATATATTAATATATATAAAATGGGTGCTCACTAAGGGCTGTGTCCTGAGTATGGTTATTATTGGTTGTGATGTTTTCTTACTTCATCAGTGATGGTTAAAATCTGAAGCTGTTAAGCATTGTGATCAGAAACAGGACCTGTAGGAGTTAGTTTCGGGACTGCCAACTATCAAACTATATCTTGCATCAAGTGTTTACATATATGTTTTTCATCCTAGGGAGCGTAAAGACTTTCTGCTTTTAAATATTTGGAAAGAAGTCTACCCCAGTGTGTATAAAGGAGCCATTCTCTTTCTGCGTACCAAGGCCACGGGAACCTTTGATGATAGCCAACATTTCAAAAGGGCTTTGACCGCACACAGAGGCTGAAGGGTTACTTTGTGAACTGAATAATTAGTTTAGACATGTATTTGATAAATAGCAAGCTCTCCCTCGACCTTCCCTTGCCCAAGCTGTGTGTTATCGTTCTCCTGGATAGCTAATTTAGGCTCTTCCCCACATGCAGTGCCTTGACGCTGTCCTTGGAGCACCCACTCGGAGCCCTTGCCTGCTGCAATAACAGCGTGTTTCGGTTCTGTTAATTTAGGTCGAATTTCAAAGGACTCATTTAAGCTTTCCACAAGGGACAGCCTGATTCTGTGTCCTGTGAAGAAACACAGTAGTTCAAAATGGGCTTAAGTGTGTGTTTGGGAGGTTCCTAGGAGCAGCAGAGAGCGAGAGGGACCTTCTTTGATGGGTGACCTGGGCTTTGCTGGGCTCCAGGGTGAGTGAGGGTTTGTCAGCTGTGTTTTAGCGGTCACAGCTGTTTGCTGGCACCGAACAACATGCAAATATAAACACATTCAGTGCAGAACCCAGAGCAATGCCTTCCTTTTTGTAAAAATGTTGTGTAATATGAGAAATATACCTTCATTATTGTAAAAAATGTTGGCGTTGCTTGAAGGTTAACGTCACCTGTGGTCACCGCAGTTAGTACAGTCCTCTCTGAGGTCTTCTGTTAGCCACTGTGACCTGGCTGGATTGGGATGTGGGGTCTTGTGAGATGCTTCTCAGGCTCCCAGGACTGCAGCGTGTCGAAGAGGGATGCTGCGGTGGTCGGATGTCCCCTGTCCCATCCTGGGGTGCCCCCATGGGTCCTCTCCAGGCTGGTGCCACCCTCCTGTGGGGTTGCGGGGCTGGTGGGACCCTGGACAGTGGTTGTGTTCCTGGGGCAAAAGTGGTAGGGAAGCACCAGGATGCTGCTTCCAGTTTGGGAGGAAAAATAAAAAGTTCACCCAGAGTTCCCTTGTGTCCCCTTGCTTTTTTTAACCAGAATCACAGAATCACAGAATGTTAGAGATTGGAAGGGACCTTTCATATCCCCAAGTTAAAATTAACAATTCAAACTGATTAGTTAAATCAGAGGGTGGTTTTTTTTTGTTTGTTTGGGGTTTTTTTTTTTGTTTTGTTTTTTTTTTTTTCCCTTTTTTTTTTTAATGGAAGGGAATTATCACAGCTCGTTATGGAGGAATGTGACATCCCCAAAGCTTTGGGTGAGGGTTGGATGCCCTTTCAGGGATCTGGTTCAGTAAGTTATTTGGCCCAGTACAGGAATGGCTAGCTGAGATTCTGGGGAGTTGTACAAGCAGCCAGATTAAATCAGTCTTAATGTGTCCATTCTGCCTTTAAAATCCGTAGTGCTTTAGCAGAGGCATGGTCTTGAGCTGCAGACTAATTGGGCATGGGTAGGGTAGGGTTGTTATTTACAGTTGGTGTTGATGAGACACTGGGAGCTGGTAATGTGTCAGCATGGCAACTATTTTGCAAAGTAACGCAAATAATTGCACATTTTGGGTCTGCCGTATTTTGCAATTGCAGCTTTTTGTAAGGGAAGAAAAGAAGTTAACTTTTATGAATTTGATTCCTTTAGTGATTTTTTTTTTTTTTGAGCCAGAAGATTTTCAAAGATGCTGAGTTGTGGGGGTTTTAAATTTCTTTTTTTTTTTTTTTTTTTTTAAACCACTTATGTAGCTAAAACTCCCAACCAGCCACCATACCATAGTTCTGTCTTGGCAGAGAACGTCTAATAAATTTCAGGCTATATTAACTTTTTACAGGCAAGTTACAAACTTTTGAAAGCAGAATTTACAATGAAAACGCTGACGACTCCCGTTCTGCAAGGTTGTGTGCGCATGAGACGATGGACTGTTGTGGCGTTTTAGTAACAGCCACAGCATAGCTCGTAATGAGCATATTTTTATATGTAGCTTTCCCGCTTCAGTAGAAATGATCACTTGCCTTTATACAAATATGTTCAAAGATTAGTATTTTCTTAGAATGAATATTAATTTTGGGAACAGATGGGAGTGCGAGAAAAATACTGAACTGTCCCTTTTTATGTCTTTAATAGAGAAAAATTCCTTACAGGAGGGTCAGATTTTTAAGTGTTAAACATTTGTGAGTCCTCAAAGTCGAAGCTTGAGAGTGAAAGTGGAGACTTTCTTCGAAGCAGCGCTCCTTAGCAATATAAATCTGTGTTTTTAAAAGAACCATCGCCCACTTAGGCACGTTGCGTCTTGTCTGTTTGCAATAGTGCACCTGGTTTAACCAGAAGAGAAGATTTATTTCAGTGTAGTTAAACAAGCACAACATTTATGCTGAAAGGACATCAGGAACCCAAAACATGTCTGAAACCATGAAGAGTGTGGAGTTTTGCACCAGCGTGACCAAAAGTTTGGTTCCCTGGTTGCAGGCTGGACACGCTGTGCTCCTCCATCGCAGCTCCGGGTGGGAGCATCTTCTGCAGGGTCGGTCGGGATGGACTGGTTTGTGTTTGAGGTGCCTGTGGGAAAGTGGACAATACTTGATTTGGCATGGAGACTGCCAGGGTGAAATTGCTTGCAGCAATTTGGGAACTGATTTGAAATTCAGACCTTTGAATTTAGGTTCAGCACATCACGCTGTCTTTCTGTACTGTTTTTTTTGGGAGGGGATTTGGCACATCGTGCCCTCAAAATTAGAGATGCCACAGTACCAGGGACTAAACTGATTGAAGGAGAAGTTGGAGCAACGTTGAATACAGGCAAATCTTAAATAAAGACCAGATTTTCTAGAGTGCAGCAGCCAACAGCTCCTGTTATAATTATGAAAAATCGCTGGGAGCGCCGGGCTGTTCTGGAAGTTTGGCCCTTCAGGTTTCAGAGTCGAGCATCAGTGAAAATGCGTCGACATTTACTGCTTGGGGACTGTGGCTCTCGAGGAGGACAGCTGCAAAATGAGGTGTTCTGTAAGAGGAGTAAATATTTACATGATTTTTTTTTTTAAGTTTTAAAAGCAGTTTATAATTTGTTTGGCAATTAGGTACATCCAGGATATCCTGTCCCATCTCTTAATTATCACTGCTGGATTTTTTTTTTTTAAATAACCCCTTTTTTTAGGGTTTTGGTTTTTCTGGACCTACTTCTGAATATCAGAGTGGTTAGCACCTGGTATAGAGATGTCTCATGGGCTTCACTTTCTGCTGGTTCAGGTCCTTTTGCTGCTTGTCACCACACAAATGACATTATCTGTATCAAAGAGAGGAACAGAAAGGCAGAATGAAGTGCTATCTGAATTCTACCTTCACTTGCCATCCTATTATTATTTTAATTGTATTTCTGAAATGACAGTAAGTGAAAGCATTTGGTGAACCTCAGCAAAGCTGAAGGAGTTGTGAGATCTGACCTACTTTCATTCCCCTGCTCGCATGCCGTTGCAAGTTGTGTGTAATTATTGCTTTTCCTCCCCTGCAAAATAACTGGCTCATCAGTTTGGGACGTGTAAGTGCCTTACGGTAGCAAAGCCGCAAGAACGGAGAGGAGGGGAAAATGTCTTTGTCCCAAGGAAAGGGCTTGCCTTTGTGAGGGTCTGCTAGGAAGGGCAATGTGCTGGGGGGCTGGAAGGGAAAAAAGGAGAGTGAGAAGCTGGTTGGGGAGGAGAAAATGAGATTTTGGCTGTTTTAATTTTTTTTTTTTCTCCTAGATTTTCATGAGTTTCTATTTTGAAGGGAGTTCTGTGGCATGGTAGTTACTGCTTCAGGCTTTCTCCCAGGGGACTTGTGGCTGTTGCTGAACGAGTTTGGAGCTGGATGCTGTGGCTGGGCGTGCTCTAGCATCGGCACCAACCAGGACAGGTCTGGAGGAGGTTAAGTTGTGGTTGGATGGAACAGAGCTTCATCAGAGCACCGTGCTGCAACTTAATTTTGCACATAGTAAAAAGTTGTGTTGTAGAAAAACTATATAAGGTTCACTCGGCTCTTTTTCCTTCGGATGGCCTGGGTGGCTGTGCAGGGATACGGGTGAGCTGCTGCAGGCAGGGAGAGTCTGCTTCTGTGGGACTTGCTTTGCAAGTTCGTAAAGTGCCCTGCTCAGTGTCTGCGTGTTGCAATGTTTAATTTGTTTCAAGGAAAGTAATCTGGTTTATCATTCTGAATGCCACACAACAGTTCTTAAAAATCATTTTAAGTTGAAATTTTGAGCGGTTCTTGAGGTTGGTTCTATTAAACATAGTTTAATCATGGAAAAATAATCCTGTTTAGATATTCCAGAGTTAAAGGACCCTGATTTATGTGATATTGTTTACTCACCAGGGCAGCACAGGTATTTCAGACGTGCAGGATTAACGTGGAGCCTCTATAATAAATCTGCAGTGCACCACTTGGTAATAGCCCTTCTCCTAACAATTCAGAAGCATTTAAACCATCTTCCATTAGTATGGCAAAGTGCCCAGGAGCCACTGCTGCAGTAAGGAGTGACGGAGGTGTCTGCACGTTAAAAATAACTCTTGTCACGTCAATGGTTGCGGGCCACCTGGAAGTGCAGAAAGCCAGCCTGGCTTTTAAGGTCAAGGCTTGTTCTGCTGCTCCTTCCTTGTCCCCAGGTACCACTGGGGACTGTTCTCTATGTGGAACTGGAATTAAATTAGCTCTGATGTCTTTGGACTAAAAGTTGCTCTTGGTTAAAAGAGATCCTGGTATGCCTTGAAGCTTTGAAGTGTTGGGAGAATATCCTGTGGTTTTTATGCGTTGTGGATAGAACTTTCAAAAAGTGTTGAGGAGATGCTTTGGGGATATTGTTTCCAGTGACTTTTTTCAAATCCCACCGTAGGAAGTGGGGGAAAATGAATTTCAGGGCAACAGGCAAGATGAGACTTCCAGACGAGCCGCTAAAATTAAGAGGATTTGTATAGTCAAGTCAAAATGGGACTGCGTACAAAAGAAACAACTGCTGACTTGCTTATAGGGAATCTGAATAGATGTTTTCTGCATCCAGAACTAACACTTGAACATGAAATTGTGCAATTTTTAACCTCACAGTTGTAATTTATTTCTTTTGCATGTTGAGTAGTAATAGACGCGAGTGTGGCCTTCGGCAAACCTGGGAGAAAAAGGTTGTATTTTTATGTTTGGATGTATGCTATGCTCTGTTACATTTTCATGTTGCTCTTGAAATGCAAATAAAGAACCTGAAAAACCCCCCCCAGATTAATATTTTCTTGCATCTATTCCAAAACCAAGAAAAACCCTTTGCGAATAAATATACGTGCTCTTACCTTTTCCCAAGGCTGTATATCTTACATGGAGCCTTTCCCAAGCAGGCTTGAATGCTAAGTTGGACAATGGGAGTTGGTTAAATTGCTCTGCCACTTGGTTATGTGCAGAATACAGTCAGGAAGATTTGATGTTCTGCTGCTGCTGAAAGTAGGAATAATGAGAAAATGATCCTAGTCTTGGATTCTGCCTTTTAGAGAGAGAAGGTTATTATTTTTTTTTTTTTTCCAGCTTTTCATTTGAGGTTCTGGCAAAAGGTGATACATTTCCCCTTTGTATTGTATAATGGATTACATGAGAAGACTGTTCTGTAATGAGTTTGAAGAGTAGTTAATTATTTTTGAGATTGCATTACACGTG
Organism: Pterocles gutturalis; assembly: GCF_000699245.1. Lineage (NCBI taxonomy): Eukaryota > Metazoa > Chordata > Aves > Pterocliformes > Pteroclidae > Pterocles > Pterocles gutturalis. The sequence goes on along the minus strand of NW_010103361.1, from coordinate 60,086 downwards.
TGTTAGGTTTGTACTGTAGTCCCCAGTACGCTTAGCACAGAGACTCTCACTCTATTACTTTAGGCAGCTGTTGGAGCTTATGTCTTGAAAAGAAATGGTCAAAATTTGGTGCCTGGAACCAAAGGTTCAAATCCTGAAGATGGGCTGAAGTTTCTCATCATACTGATGAAATTATAAAAGCTAGCACAATAATTCTAGGGGCTTTGGTGTGGCTTCTCAAGGTCAGGGAGTGTTTTTTTCCCCCCTCCCTGGTCACCAGGTCTTTGTGCAGAAGACATACTGATGCTTTGCTGTTTCTTTCTCTGTCCCGTATCTGGAGATAAATCCGACGGTGACTATTGTATAAAAGAAGTCTTCATCCTGTAAGGAGCAGACCGTGAAGAATGGGGACAAACAGGAAGAAATTGCAGGGCAGTTCCCAGCAGCAGGAGGTGGCCTCGCTTGGTCTCTGTGCTGTTTACTTTGAACTTGGCATGCTCCGAGTCTTCCCTGGCTTGGCTTCCAAAAGCATAAAGCACACAGCCAAGCCCATAAGCATGTGATACTTGGCATTTTTGGCTTATGTTGCGTGGTTGTGCAGCCGTAACTCAGCGATCACAACTATAAAGACAGGTAGGAGCAAGCAGGCTACAAGTTGCAGGAATTTTTAATCTCTGCACGGAGCCTAGACAAGTACAATTTTGTTTTTCTTTTGAGAAGGAGTCTTCTTGCTTTAACCACGGGGTGAGACACGTGAACCCAAGTGCTTTGCAGCCATCAAAGCCGTGCTGAAATTGTTCACACGCCTCACCCCATGTCAGCCACTGCACCAATATAGCAGGGGACCTCACGAGGTTTGTCCCCATTGCTCTCTGCTGCTGCTGCTGTAGCCAGGGCTAAATGCTGCTTGGGGGCAGTTACCTCCAGGAGTTGCAGTTCCGTATTTGCTAATCTGCCAAAGAACATTACACAAGGCAGATGGATGTAATCATGTGGGGATAACTTTCAGGTGCACACACAGAGCTTTTTTTCTTGGACAGGGGGTCCTGCAAGTGGTGGTGTTCACCAGAATTATTTCTTTTTCTAGGTATTCAAAGCTTAGGAAAACAAGTTAGTGCCATGTAATATTTTCCCTTAGCCGTGATGACATTGGCAAGTGTTTCAATTGGAGGAGATTCACTTTTTTGTTATGATCTTAGGATATGTAACACTCAACAGGAGTTGACATGATGCTGGTATGTCCATGCCCCAGCAGGTCAGTGTGGCTGGAAGCTCTACACTTCTAGGCTACCAGGCGTGTATTATTGCCAACACTTCGTTTTGCAGATGTTCAATTCCAGGGCAGAAGGATTCTTCCTGTTCCTCAGATAATGTTTTTTGGTCTGGTTTCATCTCTTGCACCCATCAGATGGCTAGGTCCTTACAGAATAAGGATAACAGGGTTAAAGAAGATGGCAGGAAAAAATATCTCAATCTATTTTGGAGTCCTGCGTTTAACATTTTGTGGAAGTCACTGCTTTCAGATAGAGCAGCGCAGGAGCTTGTTTTATAGGAATAAATGAAGAGTTAGGATCTATCACACATTTATGTTTGTAGCTATTGGGGATCTCTCTTTGATGCTTTGTGGTTGAAGAAGTGTCTCTGCAAGGCTTAGGTCTTTTTCGTCAGATTTGGACAATTAATGTGTTTATACGTTAGAGAGGGGAGTAATGATTCCTGCTCTTTGAAGTGTTGTTCAGTGACAAGGGATGTGTTTATTTATTTATTTAGTGTTCTAAAATTATAGAAGGAACTGTAGTAATTTGGAAAGGAAAGTATTTTATCAGAACAGAGACTTCCTGATGATGCCTGCTGGAGGCAGTGCTGGGCAGAGCTGGCAGTAGCTGATGGAAACGCGGTGTAAATAAGTCAGCGGGAATCCCATGATTTTGGAGAAGCAGATGGATGAATTGCAAACGCTATTTGTACAAGGAGATGTGCTTAGCCTTTGTGGCTTTGGTTTGCTGTTGGCTAACAGGAGATAGTCACTGTGGCCAGGAGTGACTCTTCATGTTTTTAAACCGGTGGCCGTTGATTTTGTAGGCTGAGTTTATCATCCATCATCAGGAGAAGATGTGGAGCTTCTCCTAATGTTAGCCTGCCAACTTAAATTGAGGGAGAAGCCCATCAGCTCGTACCAGGGAGATGGGAGGGAAGGCTGCAAACCTGATGGATGAAGCCTGGGCTTCCTGGTCTTGTAGAGGCTGCTCCTGGAGAGCACAAAGGCTTGGCTTTGACTCACAAAGTCGTGGGGCCCAGGGCTATTCTGCTTCAGGGATAGTTTGACATCCCCATTCCGTGTTGCTCATCAAAAGAGGTCTTGCTGGATCTTCCTCAATGACAGGAAGAACAGGAGAAGGGGTGGGAGAAGCAGGAGGAGTGATGGTGGTTGGCAGCCTCATGTTCCCTGTGGGGACACTGAGTTTTCCAATGAACCTCTTGGATTCCTGACAGGTCAGGTCCGTTGACCCTTCTGGGCAAGCTATGGTGAGTGTTTAGTTATTTACTAAAGCCTTTTGAAGGGAAAGTGGCTTGATGGGGTCTGAGGCTTTTGTGTTCTGGTGAGTTGTGTGAGAATCTTTGCTGGGGTTAGCCATTAGCTGATTGTTTAATTATTTGGCTCTGTAACTAAGTAACTAAATGCCTTGAGCCTTAAGATAAGCAGCTCTTTGTTAACATTTTAATAAATAGAGACAAATAATTTAAAATCTGGGGAAGTATACATCAGTCGTTTCAGTGACCGAATCTTGAACAGAAGCGTGATTTGGAATATAATTGTGTCTCATAGTAATCTGAAATAGCACATTCAGAATGTCCCCAGTCCTCTATTGTGTCTATGTGTTTTATACAAACATTATTTACTCCGTTTGATGGCTGGATGGCATAAACCGTGTTGCAAGACTGTGTGAGTAGGCAAAGAAAAAGTTCACGTCTGTTTATTTAACAGCAGCTCGGTTTTCCACGGCGGTATTGTTCAATAGTTCCACCTATAAAGTTAAAATACATTGTGTGCAGCACTATGACAAACAAGGATGTAGCTGAGAGCAGACAATAGCAGAAGCAACGTTCCCTCCATTGTCCCCCCAGTGTTTAAGAACACTGCTGGTTATTTTGCAAGGACTTTTGTTGCTTGTTTGGTTTTAAGTGGTGATGGACAGGTGTTGTTCACCTTTTTGGTAGGAACTAACTCCACAGTTATGGGATTTTGAGGAGAAACTCATGTAGAAGGGAATCTCGTGCCACCTTCCCGCAACCGTGCAGAGCTTGCCCAGGAAAGGGCTGATTTACTGGCTTGTGGTGATGGCTGAAGGATCTGCTTTCAAGGCAGAGATCCCTTCAGAAAGGTCTGGAGGAGCATGGACGTGGTACCAGATCTTCAAGCCTTGCTTGGTGGTGCAGGCTCTGCAGGGATCTCTCCTCCTCCTCCTCCCATCTAGCTATTGTCACTATGGGAGAATTCAGGAGGATGCTGCTGAAAACGTCAGAGGATGGGTACAAGTGAGGGCTGAGCAAACTTGCAGCATTATTTCTCTGGTACGCTCAAAAGACGTGGAAGTAGGGGAAGAATCCTGGTGTTGGCCCCAGGGGAACCGTTGATCTGATGGTACAGCATGCGCGTGAGGTCAAAATTTGTCCCTGAATTTCAGAGCGGTGTAAAAATCCTTGTGCAGTGTCCTGGAGAGAGAGTTAACTTTGCAGCGTAGGTTGTTTATGTGCTGCTGGGAATTTTTTAACAGTTTAAATGGGTTGATTTTTTTCAGTGAAGCTGTTGGGCGGACTCATGCCTCAGAATCCCACCTGTTCTCTGTTTGCTTTTGGGCACCATTTCAAACCCACACTGGAAAAAGTTTATAGGCAAACATTATAAAAAGTGACAGACTTAAGTGCTGCTACATTCTAGTTTGGCAACACAAAGGCTTACCTGAAATAACTCACTATTTCCAAACATGACTTCATTATTTCATGACAACACTTTGTGCTGTATCTTCCCTGATACTCTAGAGAGGAAGAAATGGAGGAGGATAATATTTACCAAATGCTAGTACCTATTTAAAACTTGTGTTTCTTCAGCATACTAGTAACTTTTATTGTAAAAGGATTTTTTTTTTTTTCGTAATTTTTAGATAAATTACTGCTCTTGAGTTTGGATTTGGATTTGTGTTGAAAGACTCAGTGTAATTTTTGGGATAGCAATTTAAAAAGAGATGAAATAATGGATGGGAGATAGAAAATGATTTTCCTTTTATTTGTATGGGAACAACTGATCTGCCCAGGAGGATGCTGCAACCTGTGTGACCATCCTGCAAGTTTCCTGGCACTCTTCAGCAAAAGCCTCTAGTGCCCTTAAAAGGAGGGTTGAGTTATCTTCACCCATGGTGGCTTTTAAAAACGAAGATGTTTCTAGGCTCCAGTACACCGCCGACACAGTGTAAACTCTGTAAAAGAAACTTTCTTTGCAGGTAGAGCCATTGCAAAGAAGTCTTAAAAACTTCAAAGTAAATTAGCTCGTTGGCTTCAGGTACCTTGGGTTTTTCTTTTTTTAATTTGACGGTGGAATCTGAATGCATAAGAATCCTCCAGCAGACTCAAATATACTCATTACTGTTACAAAATAGATGTAGAAAGGAGCCTGTGTTCCTCCTGGAAATTAGATTTCAAACAGCATAGTGTAGTACTCAGGGGAACACTTGCATTGCAGGTCTGTGGATTCGTGACTGTATCAGCAAGGCTGAGTTATCAGAAGGCTGAATTAGTTTGTGAGGAGCATGAAGCTGCACTGTAGCTTGTCCTAGACTTTGAGAAGGGACTTTGCGTGGTAGAAAGTTTAGAGTTTTATTATAAAATCCGAATCCAGAAATCTTTACAATCTCTGTAACTGCTCTTGTTTCAGTGGTTTTATGTACTTCTGGTCACCGTCTTGGTGTGCTGTGTCAAAGCTGTTGTTTGAAAAAACATGTTTGCCCCAGGGAAAAAGCCAGGAGAAGCTTTGCTTGCTCTGCAAAGGCACATCTCTGGATCTGTTCTCCCTTCATTTCATGCAAACTCCCACTGAACTCCCTGAAGGTACATGGTTCCAGGATGAGTGGGAGGAGAAACTGGGCATGCTATTTTCAGACGTACCAGTATAACCCAATATTCCAATGCATGAGTGTCCCACTGTGGTGGCACCTTCTGGTACAGAGTCATCAGCTGTTTCCAGTTGAAGAGGACGAACAAGGATAGAGTCCAACTCTCTCTTCCTCACAGGACTACCTAAGACTGAACCACTGACATAGCCTCAGCAGTTCCCAAACTCGCATCCAATGGCTAGATCAGGCTTGTTTGGGACTTCTCTGTTGAAAAACGATGACGCTGTGCCCCAAGGACGAGGAATATGGGTTTCAGAGTTTCGGTATTCTTAGAAGCAAGGGTGGACACTGAGGAGTCACCTATTTCAATATTTCCTCAGACTCCTGAGCAAACACAGAGAGGTGTGTGTTTTATTTATGTACAACTGCAGTGGTGCTCGGCTGGTGCCCGCGCAGGGCAGGATGTGTGCCGGGGTACGCGCCAGGGTGCAGCTGTCTGCGCAATGGGACCCTCCTTGTGAGCAAACAGGAGATGTCTTCATGCTGCTTTCCTTTACTTTTGATAGCGGCCTTGGCGAGGCCGAGGAGCTTGTGGGAGAGGGATGCTGTGGTTGCAGGGAGAAATCAGTTACAAAAGCAGTCCCTGTAGCTGGCACAGTCTGGGTGCGTCGGTCCCTCCGCCTTGTCCCAAGCTGTCCCACTATCCCTGTGGGGACAATTCTGAGTGCCTGGGTCTGCTATTCCCTTTCCCCTGTGGAAAACCAGCTTTGGAAGGGGGTAATGAAGCCCTAGTAACTACAGGCAGATGTGTTTTTCCAAGGATGGCATGTGTGGTGTGGTGTTTTTTTTTTTTTTTTTTTTTTTTTTTTAAAAGAGTGTGGTTTGACATTCTTCTCATTATTTGGTTACAAAAGGGAGCCATTTAGTTTTGTACTTCTGTGTACGCTGTTCCTTTGAAAGTTTTTTGCTTGTGTTCCTGGGTTTCTGCTGTGTTCTGCTCAGAAGAGGCTGGGAAATAAGAAAGGAAGGTGTAAAAAAAAAAGGGGGAAAAAGTTGCTAAGTTGCTGTCACTGGAAGCAGATTTGGCAGTGTAGAAGGCAAATGTAGAGCCTTTGGGAAGGGCACAGCGAGAAAAATAAAGAACAACATATATACTGTGTATAGGAACTCATGTTTATTAGCTTAGCTAGTGATGGGGTTTTTGGCTGTCCTTTTCTTCCAACACAGCTCTTTTCAGTTTGTTTGTGGGTTTTTTTTTGTTTGTTTGTTTATTTATCTATTTTTTTTTTTAAAGCAACTTATAAAATCGGATGGGGATATTTTCATTTTGAATCATAGGTGCAAATACTTAGATGTAAAACTGAATTTGCTTTTTTAACTCCTCCTGCCGCCTCCGAATCCTGTGAGTTCCCAGGTCCGGCAGTACTCATGCCCCAGTATTGGCTTGCTGTGGGCAGTGAGAAGGGTTGTGCCTTTGGGTGGCACCTGGGACAAGGCATGTGCTGAGACACCGCTCAAAAGGGAACAAGCTTTGTTTGTGGTTAACTTCTTGAAAATAAAGCCTATCCCATCCCTGCATGTGGTTCAGTTTTACGAGACAAATTGCTGGGCTAATCTGGATGAGACTTTTTTTTTTTTTTTATTGAACGTAACTTGATTTCTGTGGATGAAAAGGGCCTTCACTGACTTTTGTTGGAAATTCTCTCCTTTCCCTTCTCTTTCTTCTTCTTTTCCTCCTTTCCTTCCACCTTCGCAGAGCCGCCAACCAAATACCAAATCTCTCAGCCAGATGTATATTCAGCACTTCCAGGAGAGCCGCTTGAGTTGCGCTGTCAATTGAAAGACGCCGTCATGATCAGTTGGACTAAGGATGGGGTCCCTTTGGGGCCCGACAATAGGACAGTGATTATTGGGGAGTACTTACAAATTAAGGATGCTACACCCAGAGATTCGGGCCTCTATGCTTGCACTGCTGTTAGGACCCTAGACAGTGATACTCTGTACTTCATTGTAAATGTAACAGGTGAGTGAGTTAAACACAGGTTTTTGCATGTAGAAGCTGTAAAATGTGGTATAAATACACATTATGGTATAACATGAAACAGTGCACTTGGCCACAGTGAGTTGAGCTGAGTTCTGTAGTTATTTCAGGTATTTTCCGCCTGGTCCTGACCCTAAAATGGACTCAGTTTGTATATACTCCTTTTGCTTCATGGGATCTATAGTGATTAACAGCTGGTGAATAGCCCTCTGTTTTGTGCCGCTCTGACAGGATTAAATTATGCAGAGTCACTGTGATGATGATAAAGCCAGGAGAAGGAATAAAAGTTTTTTTTTTTTTCCTCCCTGCATCAGAAGAGGAAAAGGGGTGTCCTACATCCTTTAAGTTTAGAGATAAATCCTTCTGGAGACACTCAGTTCTGTTCAACTGAATGTCTTTTAGAAAAATAAAAATTGTAAGTGGAAGGAGATGTTTGAAGTTAGCAAGCTCCCTTTGTAAGCTTTGTAGCATTTCAGGATTATTAGCTAGTTTTGTTAGATTTTTATAAGAATAACACACTTTGTGGCTGGATTTTCTTTTTCTGTAGCTTTTGCACAACTAACATGACATCTGTTGATAGATAATCTAAGATGTAGCGTGTAGGTTTATTTGTCTTCAAATTGGCTGGTTTAAAGTCTTGACTGTTTTTAATGTGCAGATGCTCTTTCCTCTGGAGACGATGAAGATGACAATGATGGGTCCGAGGACTTTGTGAATGACAGCAACCAGATGAGTAAGTACCAGCGAACTGCCAGAAGTCACTAGCAAGATCCAAGTGGAAAATAATGTCTCATCTTTCACACTCCTGCCTTCAGAGCTTCTTGATTGTTAACTGCATGAGCTGTCAATAGTGGTGTCTTTGTCCTTCTCTGTTTTCTGTTTTACATAGTTCATAACTTGGAAAAGAAAAAGAAAAATAAACTAATATTCTTCGCAACACGCTTTACTAGTCTGTACTTTCTTACTCCCTTCTTGCTAGATTTTCTGCAGTTTCCTTTCTTCCTAAGCTGAAGTTCAGTCTTTGTCTGGTTTAGGCTCTCTACAGATGAACTAACTTTGCGTGAACCTGAGCTGAAATATAACAGAAGAAACAAAGATCTAGCTCATTTTGTTAAAAGGTGGTATGGAAACCTTAAAAATAAAATTAAGTTGTAATGAGGCAAATCCTTCAATCCTTAATCTCAACAGAAATCTCCCCAGGGAGAATGAATTTGGAGACAATGAGGTTCTTTTGTCTGCAAAGGACCGCAAGGTTTGTTGGAAAGAAAGCAATCCAGCCCTAAACCCACATTTTACGTTACTTATGCATGATGAAAATGGGCTAAAAGAATCTTAAACCTATCCGAATGTTAAACTTCAGTCCCTTTAGAGAATTTGGAAAGCTATTAATAGGCTCTAAATAGAACAGTCACTAAGAAAAAAAAAAAGTAAGTAAAATTCATATTGGTTCCTTATGCACTGTTGCAAAATCCCCTTGGTGACTGGTAGTTTGCTATCGCTCGTGCTTTGTAAAGTCAATAACACGCAGGACACAGAAATCCTTCATGGGAGATGTCAGCTAGTTACCGAATGCAGTAGCCAGGTAGTATGTTTGCTCCTCAGCCTGATTAGTAATTGGCAGCTGTACTGTGTGCTTGAAACACTTGTTCAGATGATAAAGTACGAGCCTGATTCCAGCTCCCCTAGTTAGTTACTGTTGTGTACGACTGCCCCCGGTCTGAAGCTGTGAAACATTAGATGCTATTTAAAATGATATAAGTTCTTAGCTGCCTGTTTGGCCCCTGCCATCTGTTAGCGTGATTAACCCTGACGGATTCACAGGTGCAGCTTGAAGTGGCTGAGATTAAGCAGCTGGAGGCTG
>NW_010103361.1:0-51066 GCF_000699245.1 Pterocles gutturalis | reverse complement strand
GGAATGCCGTGGCAAAGATAATTGGCGAGTTTGGAAAAAGGACACTGCTTTTAAAAGAAGTTGTCTAGGCAAAATGCACCAACGCAGGCAATGTTAGCATTCCCCTGGAAAGGACTCGTGGATAGAAGTTCCTTTTAGGAAACATCCCTATGTCTGTTGTCTCTTTAGAGCTTTATCCGTGTTGGTCAGAAAAGGGCTTGCGGTATTTTTGGTGTGTTAGCGAAGACGGTTGTGCTTCTAATTGGTACTGAGGGCTTTGATGATTCATTGTGAATGAATGAAAAATGGCTTTTGGAAGTGCATATAGTGAGGGGGAAAAAAAAAAAGGGCCTGGTCTCAAGGCAACTATGCTCTAATGTTGTGGTAATGATTCCTGCAAGAACTACACTGTGATGTCTTCTGTAGCACTAGTGATGCTCTTGTAATGTGAGCTATCGTTTTAAGCCACTGTTAATCAATCTTGATTCAGGAGCTGGTGAAAGGCCATTGACAATTTCCGTCTGCCAGGGATGGGGTGTGTACTTTAGTGGGGGTCAGTTGCACTTTCCCTGCTCAAAATGAAAGATGCCTCTAGAGCGTGAATGTTTAAACATCTTGGATGGCAGGGAAAGTGCAAACTCCTGCAGCGTAGGAGGGAGGAAACTGCAAGAAGACAGATTGCTCCTGAGCAGAGCGTTGCACCAACAAGTCCTCTCATGAAACGGCTCTTTACAAGGTGCCCACAAACTGCTGGGACTTCTTGCAAGCTGCAGGGTGGGTGCAGGGAGCAGCACAGCTTTCTTCCCAATGTCTGAGCACTTGACGGGAAGAGCTGGAACTGGAAGAGTGATCGTGGCACCGCATCCCTGCAAGAAGTCTGTTTTCAATGAAAAGTTGCGTCATAGTCACTCAGTTGGATTAATGCAACGTTGATGAAAGAGGGTTGTGATTTGGCAAGATCAGAGCTGCATGAACATTAGGGCTGGGACTTGGTCCGATGCTTTTGCAAACCACTGAAGCTTGCGTACCCAGTGTCTTCTAAGCCATCAGTATCATTTGCCTTCTAGATTTTATATCATGTCCAAAAGGCCATGTCTAACTTAAGAAACCGTTGCAAGACAGATTGAAAAGTGAATGAGGAATTGAGGAGTAGTCCAGGTCCTCCCTGTGCATACCACGTGGCAGGCAGTGGTGGCTGATGGTCAAATGATGGTCAGATGGCCTTTGCCACCTTCTCCTGCCTGTGTTAGGCAGAGCCTGGGGAAGTTCAAGACCTTACGAGAGTCCCTGGTTGCTGCTCTTTAAGAGAAGTAGTCTTTCAAGTGTTTCCTCAATCATGGTTTGAGCTTTGCAGATCTAAAACCATTTAACTGATAATTTACATACAAATTACATCTGCGATCATTAAGGATAAGCAATGGAAATTGCCCTGGTTATGCCTTCACTGATGGAAACAAAAGGCCATAGTCTTCAAAGGTTGTTGCTTTTTGATGAAACAATTCTGATAAAGTCCAGCTGTCCTGGCATGTTAATTATGATGTGATGAGGCAGGAAATGGCTGTAGTGCCTTCCACAGGAAACTGAACCTTGGCATTCTCATTCCTGCATATTTAAAGCTAAAGCAAACCTTTTAGAGCAGTTTTGTTTACGATGGTAAGTATTCTTTTAAGCTTGTGTATTTACTTTGCCTCTGTTACAAATACATTTTTCAGAGGCCAAGGTTTTCGCATGCAGGCAGAGAGGCTGTTGAGGAAATCTAGCCTAATTTTCAAGGCTACCCAGAAAATACAACTGCTCTGGAAGTCAAGGGAGGCTCTAAGTGGCTCCATAGCTGTGAGATTCTGGGAGAGGAGGGCACTCCTGTATACACGTGTGTGTTTGACCATTTGCCCTGTGTGTATTTTTAAGTAAAAGGCATGCATAGCAGATTTCACTCTGCTTTTGGTGTCCTTCTAGCTTGACAGATACTTTAACTGTCTGAAAAAACACTCTGGTAGATTTGTTCCAGACTGCATCATGAATAGCTTTTTATTACTTCCAGCTTTTTTGAAGGGATTAGTGCTGGTGGAAGGTGCAGGATTGGTTCCACTGCAAAATAGTCCTCTCTCTCTGCAAAATGGCTTTGTTGGTAACTCAGTTTTCCCCTTTGTTGCCCTAGAGAGGTGCCTCGACTTGGTTCTGGAGGGCCACCTCCAAGGCTTTTTCTCCAGCACCTTGACCTGGGACTTTCTTCTATGAAGTCAAGGGCTGATCATCATCAGTTCCTACTGGCAGCAGTGGAATATACATTGTTGATACTTGTTGTTTCATCCTTATCATGATTTTTGAGAGGTAGCCCTAATTTAAGGGATTTTAATAATCCTGGCTTACTTCTGGCAAGGCAGTAGACATTGTGATGGTTGCGTTGAGGTCCACCAACAGTAATTTATTTGGGAGACCCCTGGGTAGCCCTGAAGATGGTGCTTTTCCTCCTTGAATTCTAGTCAGGCGACTGGAAGCTTTATGGCTTTTTTCCTTATCACCCTTTAAACAATTTCTTCTGGGCCAAGCAATGGTAAATTGGCACTAAGAACAAAAAGGTATCTAAATGTAATCCACATGCTGTTCTTTTCATGCCTTGAAGAATTTCAGAAAGGATGAAACAAGGTTCAAATTCATCAAATCCTGTAGAGTGGAAACCCACTCAAGGGAGCAGCAAAAATTGGATGTTGCCTAGAAGTGTTTTTTAATTAAAGGTCAAATACAATAGTCCTGAAAACCCTGGGGGAGAGGGAGGGTTTGATGTGGTCATTGCAGGCACACTATTGCCTGCTTGAGGTGCTTGTCAGGCAGCCTTGGAGTTGACTACTTTTGTATTTCTTTGTGTTAGAGAAGTCCACATAAAAATTGAGGAGTCCTGAAGTAGTCCCCTGAGCTGCCCAATTTCAATTTCACATGCAGGAGATTTGCCTGATTAGATGTAATGTATTTGCAGTGGAGTGCAGTGTGGGTCAGCAGGATATTTTCTTCACTAATGAGAGCTCGAAAAGCAATCAGGAATTCCCACCCGTTCCCCTGCTGCTCATTACCGCTCTGCTCCGGAGCCTGCCCTGTTGTTCCTGTGATCTTTTAACAGCGGTGCTACCTCCTTCCACCTGTCCTGTTGGCAAAGATGGGATGCGACGGACAAGGTCCATAAGAGGAGTCGGCACTTGGCGGTATAGATTTGTTAACTACGTTCATTATTGCTTTTAGTGAACAGGGATGTTTTTCCTCTCAAGACAAATAGAAGCAGTAAAAGGTGCTGTTAGGTTATGACAATTTAATCTATAAAGAGAAATGCTGTGTGTTAATCGCATCGGTGCTGTAGGAAAGCACAAAATGAGGGCGAGCGTTACCGTTTGTGGATGTTGCTGCCTTTTTTTTTCTCTTTTCCCTTAAACATACTGAGGAGCTGCCAACATACGTTGCTACTACCTCGTGAAAAATGGTAGGATGTCTTGAAGCGTTTTCAGGCGGCGTTTTCCACATGTGATGTCCGCATGTTTTTCTGTAAGCTCCCCTGTAATTCAGGAGCATTGCAGGTTATGCTGATGCAAGGGGAAGCTTTCCAAGCAGAGTCCTCTCTCCCAGCCCCAGGAGTTTCCTTTCCCCTCCTCTCCCCGAGGCACAGAACTGAGCCGCTTCTCTTTGGTCCTGCCTCCATCGTCCTGGCCTCGTCTCTGCTCCACCTCTTCCATGGAGCAAAGTTTTTCCTCCCTGTGCATTTGCTGTGTACGAGGCTTATCAGAGTGCTGCTTTTCCAGGAGCAGGGTTGTTTTTTTTTTTTTTTTTGAGTGTGGGAGTTGATGAAAAGTGGGGTTATATACAAGAAAACCAGAGGATGAGCTGCACTATAATGCGGTAGAAACCTGGCTGCACAAGGCAGCCTTGTTGGGGGAACTATTGGTGGCTGGATCCTGCCCAGTGTGGGTCCTGGGCAGCACCCTGACGGGAGCTTCTCTTTCGGGTAAAAGAGTGAGCTTTCACGTATAATAACTTAAGAGCTGCCTGCAGCAGGGCAGCATCGCCGTGGACGAGCCGTGGAGCCTCTGCTTTGGAGGTTGTCCTTGCCAACAACTGCATCCAGGATTTTCATGCTCTATACGTGTGAGAAGGTGTGTGTGATGGACGTGATGAAGAGCAACCACGCTGGCTGCAAAGTTGTTGTGTTGGTGTTGCCCGTTTGGGGTCAAATGTAGGTATTCTGCTCCGAGATACCAATATAACTGGTTTGGATGGTTGGTTGGCTTTGACCTGCCAGAGTTTACTTTGACTGTGTGGGAATTGTGGGTAGGGCCCAACGGTGGTCACCTTACATTGCCTTGCGGAAGATGTTTAGTGATCCAGAGAAAATATCCTTTTAATATATCAGTACCAACATGTAATTCCGCCTTCACCCCGTGTACTTGTAATGTAATTTGGTCTTTGCATGTAGTAGCTAATGCCTTTGGTTGGCTTTGTTTAAAGCCTTCTGCTGTTTTAATGTGATCCTGTTTTAGCAAACAATGTTAACAGTGATTTTCCTTGCATCCCTAATTCACTTTAGTCCGTGTAACAATTTCTTAGTGTTGCAGTTAAATTTTCAATAGTTACCTGATTTTCTATTTTGATTACATGCGCAAATTTGCTTTGCTTTTCTACTTCATTAATTTTAACACTAATTGCCACTTCAGGCAGAAAAAAAAAATCCCTTATCCTTCTTAGCATCATTATAGGACTTGCTTTAGAATGTTTTCTTTATACTGAGAGAGACGTTGTTAAAGGATTTATTCCTGTATTTTCTATCCAGCTGTATTTTTATTTAGAGAGGGGGGTAGCAGGATTTCTGAGTTTGCACTGATTGTAAGAACTGCTATAAATATTTGAGGAACGGAAGAGTTTATTTATAGTGGAGTGTTAGGCTGCTAATGAAGGAAATGAAACAGGGCTGAGAGAAACAGAGTTATTTTTCTGGACCCCTCTAGTCCTAAAATTTCCACACTAATCTGATTTGCTTCAGGAAAACTCCATTGTAAAATAAATTAATGTTTCCTACTATTAAACAGATCTTGAATCTTTAACTTTTTAAAAACTGTTCTGGTGAGACAACTGAAGTGATGCCATGCAGACACTGTGCAATGTCACCAGAGTGTTGCATTGATCCAGAGCATGGAACGTCCTTGTGTATGGATCTGTCTTTCCAATTTACTTCTTGGAGGGTTAAAAACAGATGGGTCGTTTTATGTTTCATTCTGCTGTGTTTGCCATACTGGTACGTGACAAATGATGGAAAACCTGGCTGAGAGAAGGGTTTTCCATGTGGTCCTCATGTGGGCACAGGCTGGGCCAGGGCATGGCAAGGAGTAAGGGAGAGCCCTGAGAGCTTTGCCAGCAGCCAGTAAAAGTGATCACTTCAATAAATACGGGCTGAGAGAGACACTCGCCACGGTGTTGGACATCAGTCAACATTTGGGCTTCAACAGTGGGAAATCTCTGCAAAATGATAAACTCTATTGCTGAGTTTTGCTGAGCCACATTTACTCATTTGGTTTCTTCCTCTTAAGATTGCAGAAACATGTTCCATTTGTAAATATATTTTGGTGGTTTCTATGACAGTAGCAGCGCAATTCCCCTTGCTGCCGTTCACTGTGAGTTTTAGCACGCTGCTGGGCATGTAGGTACATTTATCCCCCTTCTAACAGATGGGGAAGGGTTAAGGCTGATGCTTCCAACAGGTCTTCTGACTTGGTCTGTCTGGTCCAAGCCAAGGTCCAAGAATTCAAAGCTTGCTGAGCATTCTCAGTAACTCAACTTGAGGTCAAAAACGTCTGATCATTTGAGTCTGCTGAAAACTTGGTCCCTCTATCTCACTTGATGTACACAAAACAAAGAATATCTGTGGTTAATTATTGGAATTTTATCATAAATTATATACTCAGATGGAGCCATTTGCAAAACTCTGGTCAACACTTGTGGCATATGATTTCTGTTCACGTACTCTTTCTAAACCACGCTCTCCCTGCTAAAACGAAGACGTGCAGCTCTTTGTGTCTGTGGAAGGGGCTGGAAAGGGAGCGTGGTTTCTAAATACTGATATTTCTGGATGTCTCTCTTTGCAACAGGGGCACCGTATTGGACACATACGGACAAAATGGAGAAAAGGCTACACGCGGTGCCAGCAGCAAACACTGTCAAGTTTCGTTGTCCAGCAATGGGAAACCCAACACCGACCATGCGATGGCTGAAATAAAGAGTTTAAACAAGAGCATCGTATTGGCGGATATAAGGTACATTCTCATGATGTGATTTCGCAATTTCTGTTCTTGAACAAGTCTGTAAAAAGAAAAACCAAAACAACAAACCAACAAACTTGCTGAAGTCAACAGAAAATCATTTAATGGCCTTGGATCAAATGTAGAAGCAAAAAAAAGTAATTGTTTTCTTCTGGGGAAGCATGAGTGGTTTCTTTGGCAGTTACTGAGCACTAACTATATATTTTTTTTTCTCAAATTCAAGCTTGTAGCATAGCAGTGCAGCTAAGTGTTATTTATAGAGACTTACTTGGAAAACTAAAGACTGACTTTGCAAAGCAGAGTAAGACACTTTTGCTCTATTAGTTTTCAGCTGCATTGTTAAAAACACGGCCATCCACTCTGATGATTGTAGACAGTTTAATAAAGGAAGGGTTGGAAGTCAAAAGTTGTGATTTTCTATAGAGTTTATGGTCTGTGAAACTGAAATGGTAAGTAGAATTTGAAGGAAAGTCACAGCAATTACTTACAAGGGTTTGTTTGAATTTTAAACAGCTTCAGATTAGATGTTTCATTCTAAATTGGTGGTTACTGATTAAGAGAGAGTTTTAGGGAGGCCAGCTAGCTCTGTGGGTTAGACCTTTAACCTCCTGGTATCTGCCTAGGTTAGGTCAGAAGTCAGGATTCGGTCATGTTATCCCGCTCCTTTCAGGGGATGGGAGCGTGTTGACACGGGCAGTGAGTTGGTGTTCAAGCACCATCCTGCCCCACGTTCCTGAGTTACCGTAACCTCTTCTGTAGACTGTATCTCCATGGCTTTTCCACCCACCCAACACCTTAGCACCTTCTCTCCAAAAAATGAGAAGTTTCTGAGTTGGTCACCTTGTGTCACGGTTGTTAGCCCCAGCCTAGAACCTCTGCCGAGGAGCTCAGAGCAATTTGTCATGGTAATTCAGTCAGAAGTTAACTGACTTTTCCAAATGATGCAATAAGCTCAAGAGTGAGTCCTGAGGGTTGCCTGCCCCAGCTCCACGCCACTGTCTTACCCTCGATTGCAGTATTTTTGGGGTGCTGTGTTTTGCGATGCCCTGATGGAGCCAGGGTGTCTATTGCTTCGTGTGCTGTTGACTCAGATCCTGCTTCGTACAAAAAAAATATGTTTTCCAGTGCAGAGGAGGACAAGCTGTAGTCTCCTTTCCTCTCGAGCTGGATTTACTGTAGAAAGTGTCAATTTTTCCAACATTTGTGTTAGCAGAGAGAGCCCAGAAAATCTTTCTGCATGAACACTAATTATCTAAGTAGACTTTTCCATCTATGTTTGCTTACACCATAAATTACTGTTGCTTATGAGTGTACACCTGGCAACACCTTCTGCCTTTCATAATGCTGTGGAGTGTTAACGAATTGGCTACGGTTCAGTGATTTTCACCTTTCCCAGTGCTTTTTTAAAAGCAAAAAAAAAAAAGCTAATTAAAAAAAAAACAACCTCAACAAACTAATCCTGTCTTGGAAAATAATAGTAACTGTTGCGGTACTAACTGAGACGTTATTTGAACACTTTACATCTCATGAAGGGGAAATGCAGTTATCACTCTTGAAAACCGTGAAGGAAAATGTGTGTCTTGGAAGGCAGGATGGAGATACCTGATCTCTGGTTTGGGATGGTGATCTCTGGCAGGGTAAATCAGCCCGTGTGGGGCTCTGTTTTGCCATTGCTAACCCGTGTTAGTGGTCTGGGTGAGCTCAGTTAGACTTGTGCCTGCTAAGTGGCACAAATAAAATTTTTGCTCATGTGTATTAAACGTATACAATTTCCTAGGTATGTGTGTACTCTGGGAAGAAACCACAGATGCCTATTTCTAAAGGCAGCTGGATAAGTGAAGTCTATACCTATAATTCTAAATCACAACTTCTTACATCTCTTTAGTCTGAAGGAAAAAAGAGGGGACACAGCTGTGGATTTTAGAGTTTCTTGTTGCTCAGAAATAAATAAAATTTTAAATGATGTGGTAACATTTACTTGTCATTGTCATTCTGCTTACATTCTGGTATGTATATTCCAGATTGACTGTTGGTGTTTCGAATAAGCATCTTTTAAAGATGGAAGCTTGTTTTCAGGGAATGGGTGTTAAAGAATGAGGCCTCCAAAGATTCTGTGCCCTGTTCTTATTAGAGGAACAGAATGAGGTCACTGTGGGCTTAGTTCAGAATTATTCTGAAATAAAGAGAGAATTGTATTTTCATGACACCTCTATACCAATGAATTTGTAATGAAGGAATTGTTGGGAAGGACAGAGTCCATGTTGGTCTGTGTATCACAGCAACTCATGATAATTCTTGTACGCTAGTTTGTCTTGAATCTGGGCATTGCTGTATGTAAAGCATTGCTGCTGGAGATCTTCATATTTATAACACTTTGAGCAACTAGAAGAACCGGAACCAAGCTTGTCCGTATCTGCTATCACCAGTTGATGTAACACTGTCTGTCCCTTTCGGAAGAGGCAATCGTCTCTTGAAGACTTTAAGAACAAAGTAAAGGGAAGGAAAAATGTGAAGCTTTCCAGTAATCCTTCAGCCACCTCTCTCCTGCTGCCTTGACCTAAAAAAATCTCTTCTCTTATCTCAATCAGATAGTGGCCTGTAGCACTTTGTCCCACTGACTGGGGAATGTCTTGAGTCAATTTGCACTCGGGCAGGCTA
Source organism: Pterocles gutturalis (assembly GCF_000699245.1). NCBI lineage: Eukaryota > Metazoa > Chordata > Aves > Pterocliformes > Pteroclidae > Pterocles > Pterocles gutturalis. Next base: position 42,136 of record NW_010103361.1, on the reverse strand, counting down.
GCAGAAGGGTGTATGTGCTGGCCGAGATAGCGAAATTCCTCCACCGTGACTAACTCAGGGTGGTGAATTTAAAATCAAACCATTCATGATTTTTCAAGTTATAACCAAAATTCCTACAGCAAGGAGAAGGGGGTGAGTTATCAAATGTCTAAACCTTTTTTAGTCTTTTAAAATCTGCCTTTAAAGTGATGATAGCTCTTGCTTGTGCATTTAAAGACATTTTATAATGTCTTTGAGTGATTAATATAAATCATCTATGAGAGACCACAGGAGCCTTTACTTTTCTGTCCACCACCCGGAAAGCAAATGTATTTCTATCAATTGTTACTGTTTAACAGGTGTGTGTTTTCACATATGCGTTTTGATAAGCTTCATCACCACAGTCATCTTATACACGTTTAAATTCTGCTGGGTAAATACAGAGTAAAGGAAAAGTTCTGACTCTATAGGAAGTGTGAAAGCCTGTGGCTTTTGTAGGAATGTTCTGCACTTGTTCTCTCTGCCTGAGCAGCACCAGCATATGTCTGAATCGTGCTGATTTCCGTGGGGCATCATATTTAGGTTTTTAATCATTTCTGTTGAAATTGATGTAAAATTGACCCCTTTTTACCATTTTGTTTTGCTAAGTGACAGTTTTTCATGATGTATCTGTTACCTGAAGACACATATTTTAAAATTAAGCAGAACTATCCACAATTTTTTATATGATACACCAAAAGCAAAATGTTTCTATGAAACACTTCTTGCTCTTTCCTAGATTTCTGACCAACATTTCTTGACATTTTGATTCTGGTTTAAGTTTCTCACCTCCAGGCTATATCTTAAGAGTACAGTTGTATGCATTGGATATTGATAATTTAGTTTAAAAATTGGTTTGAAGTACTTATCTAGAAGAATTGGTTAAAAATATGGTGGAGAAAATGTCCAAAAAGAACATGGCAGTAATTTGGTAGAAGTGTCCATAGCTAGTCAGGAAAAAAACATGTTGAGATTATGTTTATTGTCTCAATCCTTTTGCAAATAAAGTACTATTTTTTGGGCAAGAAGCACAGATAAAACATGAAATAGGTATTTCAAAGAAATAATAAAAAAAAAACAGATGGCAAAAGCAGTTGTTAAACTATGGTGACAAAGTGTCTGAAGGGTCAAGCTGTGATTCGGGATGCTTGGAGTGCAGTTGTTCCTTGAATTTCCCTACACCAAAAAAAAAGGCAATGACAAATTGGAAGGGATACCCTGAAGACCAGCTGGTGGCGTGGGTAAAACTTTGTGGGTGTTCTCCAGGATTTTGAAATAACTCAATATGAAATAGGGCTTCACGGAACAAAATAGTAGAAATAACAGGATAATAGCTGGCAAGGAGCTAGTCAGGTTGGAGAGCTGGAAGTGTTTCCCACAACTGATAAATCTCTGTCTGTGGACACTTGTCCTTTTCCTGGATCCCATATGCCTGGTGAGGACGCTCCTGCTTTCAGTGGCTTGTTGCTGCCCTCGTGTTTTTTCCTAGTGGGTTAGTTCACATGAGCTCCCCAATATGTTGTCTGCGACATGAGCTCAAGTCACCTATTTAAACAGCTTAAATGGATCCAGTTGGTATTACCCAGGGAAACTTAGGGAACATTTGGAGAGGTGTAGGACTGGCATCTTCAGTTAGAAGAGCCCTAGTGAGCAACCTGGATGGAGCTAATGGTTTTAACCTTGTCCTGGGTTAAGTAGTTTTGCTGCCCAAAGACAGGTTTTAATGGGACTAGGTAGCGAAGCCAGGTTACTTAACAAAGACCCTGTTAACAAAGCCTGTCCGATCCGGCTGTTGCAAACTTCGTGGTTGAAGGGACGTGGCAGGACCATCACGTGTCTGAGAAAGAGAGGTTCAATTTGTGAATCTTCCGCAGGAGATGTCATCATCCCCAGCAAAGGGGAGTGTTTCTGGGCTTTGCAACGCTGCACTTGTAACCAGAAAGCACTACGCCAACAAGCTGGATCTAGTTGAATCCAGATCCATGACATAAATCCAGTTGTGTGACGATGTGTCACAAATGCTTTGGGCCTCTATGGCAGTTGTTTAGCGTAAACTGAAAAGGCTTAAGCTGTTGTTTTATTATGAAGATACTATCTTTTCGTATTGGAGTTACAAGAAGGGAAATTGCACAAATACTTCTTAATGTCGCCATCCAGTATATCCACTTCTGGCTGTAAGTTAGTTGTTTTCTTACTGAATGCTAAACAAATTCTTGTGTTTTCCTATCAAATTAATTGCTTACAGCTTGTTATCAAATTTTATTTTGTTTTAACTTACGTGGATCCGTGAGCTGTTCTTCCTGTTTTGCAGTCTCGAATTGCTTAAAAACACTTGCTCTCGTTCTGAGAAGTGTGATGTAACTTGTCATGGCAAAAAGTTCGGGTCACTTTGACCAAGTCTCCCTCAAAATAATAAAGAAGTAATTCTTTACATAAAGAAGTAAAATATTCAAAATATGTAGGTGTTGTGTTTGTAATTTGCTGATGGTTTATGTCAGTGATTCTTCCTGACCCAAACTTTGACGTTCAAGGTTAGCAGAACGGTGAGACAATAAAATAACACCAATAAACTCTTTCTAGCTTTAGAAACTTATTTCTTAACTCTTCATAGTGTGAAAAAAACCCCAATAAATAGCTTTGGTGTATATCATCCAGAGGAGAGGCTGGGGAGAGAAGAGCTGTAAGTTTGGGCTGGAGATTTTGAGATGGTGTCACACATTTCTGTGACATTATGTTAGCATCCATGCCCTTCACCTGCTGCTGGGGTCTCATCTACATTTTCTTTGTTTTTCAAAGCCTGCGTGTCCAGTCATTAGCTGCTATTATTATTAATGCTATTATTAGTATTAACTAGTTAATGAGATAATTACTAGCTGGGGGGACTAGGAAAGCCAGGAGCCCCTTACAGGAAGGACTTTTCTTCCAAGCTTTGAACTGAAGGCATTTTTACCTCCAGTAAGTGTGAGAGCTAAGCTCTTGGCACCGGGGATGCAGCTCTGCGTAGCCTTTTCCTGCTGGTTTAGGACCTTCACAATAGTCAGCCATGAAGGAGGATTTCAGACCTATGGCTGTAATGATCTTTTAAGAATATATAGTTACTGGAAGTGTCACTGAATGGTCTATAAATTTTTTTTCTGGTGTACTGCACTGAATTACTACTTTCCATTTGGCTGATTAAAATGACTGTACCAGATTGTATTTTTATTCTGTTTGCATTCTATATACTTTGCAGTTTAGAAGTTGTACATTACAGCTACATCATGTTAAGATCTTTGAACACTTTGTCAAAAATGTGATGCTAAAACAAGAGATTAGTAGATAGCCAACAAAAGGTCATTTTGGGAGCCAACTTATGATGCAAGAAATATATATGTGTACCAGATGACTCTATATACTTCCAGTACTGGGCTGGATCCTATTTTCGGCAAGACTAATGCCAACGCTCCCTTTGAGTTCAAACAGGAACAGAATCAGCACCTTTAATACATTCTGTCCGAGAAGGATTGTATGAAATAAATGTATATCCTTATGCTCTGTTCCTGTGAGGATTTTCTTTAGGCATTTTTCATGAGGCAGCATCTTCATTTCTTTCTTGTGATACCCCAGAGCAGCAAGAGATGTAGCCACTGGATGTTATCAGCGGGAGGGATCCCACATGTTGCCCTTCTGTACTTTGTTTCTCAAAAATATGGGCTGTGTAATTGAGCTATTTGAGAAAAATATGGATGTTAAGGGATCATATCCATCCCATATTGCTGGTGGGTAGTTCATATTATCAGATGATTGTTTGGAGACAGATGGGGAATATGCTGAGGGTGTGAATTCGCTTTAGAGTGGATTGAGAGGTAAAGCCTGGTAAAACAAGGGCTGCTAGTTAGTGCTATCCTCGTAAGCCTGGTAGGACTGAGTGTGCACTAATATGATGGTGACGAGGTACATTTATAGCAGAATGCATGAAAGCTTTCCCTGCTTTCACCTGATCAGGAATAAATAAAGTATTTCAGTGTCCAGAATTGTCAAACAAGGACAGGAGAGGCTTTTTTAAACACGGTGGCTCTTCAGAAAACAGTCCTTTTGGAGCGGGAGAGGGTGAAACTGTACTAGTGAAGTTCTCAACCTCTCTGGTTGCAACCCGCCAGGTCCGCAACCAGCACTGGAGTCTCATCATGGAGAGCGTGGTCCCGTCTGACAAAGGAAATTACACGTGCATCGTGGAAAACCAGTACGGATCCATCAATCACACGTACCATCTCGACGTTGTGGGTAAGTAGAACTCTGTCACGTGCAAGACGATGTTTTTAATTAATGAATTTCTCTATTAAAACATTTAGAACTAAGCTGGTGCATTTTGCATTAATTTTGAAGGTGATTTCACAGTAGTCTGTAGATTTCACTACATAACCAATTACTACATAACTTTCTACATTCATCTGCCCCACTTGTGTCTGTAGGACTAATCTACCCATGCCTTGGCAAAGGTGTAGTACCCATGTGTGCAAGTGAGTTCTTGATGATGTGATACACCTACAAGCTTAGTGTGACAAACAAATAATAAATACTCACACAATTTTAATCATTAGCATTACAATTTAATTGTTATTTGTACAATTGTACCAACACAAATGTTAATAACTGCAGGTGTGAAAACTGTCCAGTGATCCTTTAGATTGCTGTTATTAAAGCTGAAATTATTTTTTTTGTCTTTTTAAATGACAAGCTAGATGCTTGGTGAAGCTAGTGCAGATCTGGAGCTTTAGGAAAGGTACTTTGCATTCACAGCAGTATAACAGAGATCCAACTGTAGCCTGTTGCATGGGCCATATGGAGTTCCTAAAACATAGGTGACAAAAATTGTGAAGAAATGGTTTTACTTGAGGACAAACTCATAATAAGCTATCTGAATTCTTAGTAGTAGCAAAGTTGTGATCCTTAGCTAAATGAGGACTTGAAATCTCAGAAACCAATTCCATTCACCCCTACTCTTGCTGATTAGCCTGGAGGGGTGTGAGCAATTTTATTGACTCTGAAGGCATTGCTGTCCAGAAGTAATCAGTCTGGCTGTTACAATAGGTCCTGCTGGTAGTACCTTTGGGGACCTGAGAGGCAGTTTCTCAAGTGTCTTGAATGGGCTTTGCTCTCCCCAGGTTTGTGGGATGATCTGAGTGTCACAAGCTCAGCGAAAAAAACTTTTGATCAAACAGTATTGAAAGCAAAAATTGATTATTGTAAGCTATTTTTGGCTGGTGACTGACAGCCCAACTTATTTTCTATGGAGAATCTTACAGTGAATTTGGGTTTATAAGATCAAAACAGTGACAAAATTTTCATTTCCCTATTTCTTGATTGTTTTTTACATAGATAAAAATGAATTTCTTGCATTGTTTTGGGTGCTCTTTAAAAGTAGTGTTTTATTTTGTCTGTGACCACTTAAATCTGCGGGAAGCCCCTAAATCCAAAAGAAAACAAGTGCCATCTTCTCAGGCAGCAAGAGATAAAAGCTTTCCCCACGAAAATGCCAGCGAAAGCTAGCCTTCATGGAGCAGAGGAGGAAAAATATCATTTGGTGATGGGGATGCTGTCAGGCTGAAGCCCCAATACATTTAAGTCTTCAAAGTCAGTCTGTGAACCACCCTGTACTTGGTTTCAGGGAGTCACCACTGACGGCAGTGAGGATTTTTGTAGCCTTGTCAATATTTTATTGTGCTCGGTAGAGTGAGCTGTGGGTATTGGTGAGGTGAACCGAGCGACTGGCAAAGCCATCTTTGTTTGAACACTTCTTTAAACAAAGTTTATGGAGGGTGCAGCAGCAACAGCTGCCAGAGATGCAGCAGAGATGTAAATTGTCTTCTGCGTGCCTCTGTCTTCCGCTGACCACCTCACTGGAGGGCATAGGCTGCTTGCATGGGCTTGCTGGGGACGAGGCTTGATTTATAGAGCCTGGCCCAGAAGAATGCAAGGAGATGAGTTGTGGAATTTTTGGAGGTTTTTTGGGTTTTGGAATTTTTTTTCTTAAGCCTTTAGAGAGCTTAGATTGACTCAATTTTGATTTTGGTTAAAACTGTTTTTCAGTAGGCTGCATGGGAGGAAAAAGCCAGTTTTGCAATATTGGGAGTTTTACTTGTTGAAACAAAACTGGTTAAAAATTCCCCTTCCCTTCTCTGTCCCTTGCTCTGTTTCCTTGTTACCACCCCAGTGCCCAGTCTGGCATGTTTCATGCTGACCATAAATTTCTTCACCCATTTTTTTTCTAGCAAATGTCTCCATGGATGATGTGTTCACTTGAGCAAATATTTGTCAGAAGCCCTCTCACCTCCTCTCCCCTTTTGAGCCTTTTGAATGTCTTGCATTGAGGAATATTATGCAAAAGTTTATTTTTCCTGGCAGTAAATTATAGTGACCTGCATGAATGAATGGAATGGTAATAAGGATTATGTCATTTATTTAAATGTCTATTCCTTTCCTATAGAGAGGCAGAAAAGTAAACAGTGATGTTTTTCAAAAGTGACTGGTGATTTGGGATGCTGGATGCCCAACTGATGGCTCACTAAGGAGCCCTGAGCAAATATTCAGCATTTTCTGATGCTCAGACCCTATGAGATAGCAAACCAGAAATCCAAAAGGCTCTTCTGCAAATCCCAGTCTGCATCTTGGAGTTCTGCACACTTAATCATTTTACTTCCTTTAATTTCATGAGTTAAAGAAGGTAATTGTTAGTTTACTTTGAAAATACATGTATGGGAATGCATGCCCTAAGATACCTGTGTTGAATTACTGTGAGTCTTTCAAGAGATACAGCACTGGGACCTCAACCTAGAAGGGGGATTGATGTTAGAGAGCTCAGTCGTTTGTGTTGCTGAAAGCTTGTAATAATCGTGGAGGTTGGGCATAAAATTGCTGAAGCAGAAAATTAAGGCTGGCCAGAAGGGGAAACTGATGGTTTTTCTAGTTGAGACAGTTCTACAGAAGTTAGTTTTGTGCTTTTTTATTTTTTTTTTCTGTTTTCATGTGAATTTTCAGTTCCCACAGGGCTGTGGAGGGTTGTGGATGTTTGTTTAGAAGCAATTGCACATGTAGACCGTATCTTAGAAAATTCAGGTCATAATTTTAGTTCAAGTTCTGTGTAGAAAACTTGTCAGTTGAAAGCCTCTGAAATTGCTTTTCCTATATGGTTTAACTGGTTCCAGAGCTGATTAAGTGTAAGTAATAGAAAATGGTATTAAACATGGTAATGTATTACACTGACATGAGCATCTGACTATATGGTGTAATGTAGAGAACCCGCTGATTATGTCACAGATTTGGGAGGTATCCCAGCAAAAATTGTGCCAAAGAATGACACAATGCTAGTTAGGAATATCCAGTATTACTCGATGCCAATAACTTTCCAAACTTTGAACTCTTTTTGACAATTAAAAGCCTGGAGCCAGCAGGGCTGAGTAGTTTTCAGTCAGAATGTAGGTGTGAAGTATTCTCGTTTTTACCTTGTAATTACTTGCAAGAACCCTCTTAAAATAGTCAGCTCAGATGGTCTCATTCAAATTTACAAACTTGGCAAAACCGTCACACTGAATTTTTTACAATGGGAGCAGAAAATACTGAAGAAAAAAAGCATCAAGTCCTTGGCAGCCTCTCTGTATTGCACAGGATACTTGTGCACGTTGACAGTGTTAGTGGGGAATTGTCCAGTCCAGTTGGCTAGGATTATTCTGTGTTGGAAAAAGTTTTTCTTTCAATATTCGGGATACCCCAGTCAACTGCCTTTTCCTCTCTCCTCCTCCGCCATTTCAAAACAAGGACTTCAACAGGCTGTACACGGGGCTTTGCTCGGGGATATCAATGTGTTAGATTGCAGTGGCAGCAAATGGTGGCGATACAAAACTCCGTTAGGATACTGTAAAAGGGAGACAAGTCGATTTTAGCTTTTTATTGGAGTACTACTCAAAAGCTTCAATTAATATCAGATACTTATTGTCCAAGGCAACATGCCAGCGCACAGTAATTGCTTACAACTGAAATGCGGAGAGGCTGGGAGAAGGAAATGTCACTGTCCATTTTAGAGATGAAAAACCGAGCTGTGGAGCGATGAAATTTCTTGCCCTGGGTCACACAGGAAGCTGGTGGCAGAGCCAAGAAGTAAAGCTGGTACTTGAATCCTAATCCAGTACCTTAATTAAAAGAATGTTCTTTCCCTTGCACAGTTTAGCCCATCAGCTATATTTTTTTTTTTTTTACATGCAGCTGAAGTGCCTTTCTGTTCTTTTGTATTTAACAGCAGGTAGAAACTCACATTTTTATAGTAAGCTTACTACTAGACTAACTCCATTCTCATTAAACATATATAAAGTCATGCAGTCTTAAGGGAGAATAAATGAAAACGATGTGATTTTCACTTACGAGTTGTATTGTAGTGAATCCGGGTTGAAGGAAGCAACGTGGGAATGCAGCCGCTGAGACTTGTATATAATTAGATCACACTTGGATGGCAATTATCGCTAGAGTACAGTATCAGCAGCATCAGTTCTGTTTAAGCATAGAAGTAACTAATTGAATTTATATTTTAATGGCAGAAAAAAAAAAAAAGGTTAGCCTTTGAACACTCCTAGTGCAGGTAGCCATTTCTGTCCTATTTAATGTCATCATCCAGGGAAACAAAAGACTTGATTTCTGATGGGGTTTGGCACATTACCTTATTTACTGGGTTTTATGAGCAGCTGCCATAGCACGACGCATCTTCCAAGAACATGTAAGAAGACCCTGCTGTTTACTATAAAAATGAACATAACTTGTCAGAAATATATATATATATTTTTTTTTTTAATTCCTTTTGCAGACAGTTTAGCTGTACTTTGGCCAGTTCCTAATTCACCTGATAGCTGTGTCTTTGGTTCTCATTACTGAGGAGTGAACACCAGAGGTGGCAGATACCATACAGTTGTCCCTTAGTCATAATTTGTATTTTTATATGAAAACAGTGTGAGAATAACTTATTTTCCAGGAAGCATTTTAAATTACTCTCAGCTTAAACTTGTCCCCAGAAATCTCACGTATGAGTGGTTTTACTGATGGTTGTGCAAAAAACCCACTTTTATTTTGAACTCTTACAGGTTTAGAGGGACTTAGGGTGAATTTTATTCTTGCTTTTTACAGGACGTTATTAAAAAAACCCCTTTTTGCTATTGGTACGTCACTGTTTATATTTCCCTTAGTTAAGAGAGAAGAAAAAACTTTGCTTTTGTTTCTGCTCAGTTTTATTTTTGGATTTTTATGTGTTCTAGCTGTGAACATGGCACGGACACATACTTTTTTTTTTTTTTTTTTAAAGACATGTTTCCATTGTGTCATTCCTGAATTCATAGAAACATATGCATTGTTATTTACTTTTTCCCGAGGCTTGTTTTGTTAAAATAAAGTTCAGAACTAGTTTGACTGAACCTGTAGTACTTTCCTTAATTTCCAAATAATTGTTGTTAGGATTCATAGAAAAAGGAACTGACACCAACTAAATACATGCCTTGGACCTTACATCACTGATGTCTAGAAGGAGTTAAATGTAGGTATTACAACCAAGCCTAAACTTGCCTTGCTGGCAGATGTGCTTGTCGTTGTTGACTGCCTCTTTATTTACATGGACAAGCTTTGGCTTGACATCTTCGCCCAAGCGCTGGCGGCATGGGACATGATGAGACAGGGGCTGGAAGTACGAAGGAATCCACGCTGATGCTTGCCCTCAGGTATTTGGTTAGGCTGAGAGGGAAGAAGATTTTTATTTAAGGTACTGATAAACCCGAGCTTGGACCTTACACCTGGCACTAGGCTTTTGGCGGGGTTTGTGCATCTGAGAAGAAATTACACAAATTGTTTAGTGCTGGAGGCTGTGCGGTTCGCTCCCAAAAGCAAAGCCCACAGTGGGATGATGGTTCAGCTGAGGGGAAACGAAAGGTTCCCCTCCCCGCCCTGCCTGTCTTAATAAGGTAAAAATAGTCCAACCTCCTAGTTTTTGTAGCGTTAAAGCTTCTGGTTTCATTGGAGTAGTCTGGCTAAATTACATTTTATGGACAAATACTAGTGTCATTACTTCATCTGCGGGGTGAGTGGTGAACTTGTGTTTGGAATGCTTCCTGCGGAGTCTGCTGGGGGAGGACTGGTCTCCCTGTCCCACTTTCTGTCCTATTACAGCCCCAAGGCAGGTATTTCTCTTTCTTTTGATGAATGATGAACAGGATATTGTTTCAGCTCTGTTATTATCATTTTTAATCATGCCTTCTAATTCGTGCACTATCTTACTCCTGGAAACGCAAGTAGGAATTTGCAGGAGTTGTCTGAAGATGCTAACAGGACTGTTGCCTTAATGTGCAATTGGCACGTGTCGAAAGCCATGTCTGTCCCTAGTAAGAGGGGCTTTTTAACCTGATTCAGTCTTTTCTAGCAATTTTGTTACTGAAAAAAGTGGGAAGTGCATTTGACAGTAAATGGAGTCATAGAATCGTAGAATGGTTCTGTTGCTCAAGTTACATTTTCTTAAAAAAACAGGGAGGGAAGCTTTGAATTATCACAAATATAGAAAAACTGTAAATGAACGGTGATACAGACTGGGTGAACAGACCATATTAATGGCAAACACAAGGTTATTATTAATCATTGACTGCTTCATTAATAAAGGAGTTTGGAACTGCCTTTCATCACGGTGTCCCCGAGCGTGGAAGGAAACACAGAGGTGGGACAACCTCTTGGCTGCAATGGGATAGCTGCCTGTGGTGGGTGAGATGAATCCTGACTTGAGAGCACTCCACTGGTGGTTTTGGGCATGAAACTAGGATTAAAAGAGATGTAGCAGAGGTGGAAGTAGATGGAGATAGCACTCGGCGGTAGGCATCAGGAGTTGTGCGTGGCTCTAATGAGCTGAGGCTGGGGTTGATGGCACTGGGATGGAAGAGTGAAAGGGTATGGGGAGTCACTGCAATGCAGCAGAGACAAAACCTTGAGGGATGGTACTGGGGTGAGATCTAGTTGAGTACTAGGTAAGAGAGTGAGAGAGATCTGGCAGTACCAAAATGTGGACAAATTGGTAAAATGTGAAATTCTGCGGCTATTAGAGAAGATGTGCTTACAGCCTTCATGTTGGTATCCTCTCACTACTGTGCAAACAACTGTGAGACTTGAAATCCAGTGGTGACTGTGTTTTACAGGTTTTCAGGTTTTTAAGTCATTAGGTCATCTTTGGATTACTACCATTCCCATGGTGCAGCTTCAACAGCAGTTTTTCCATTTAAACATAAAAATAAAGTGAAAGCTAATTTAATTATAATTTAAAAGCCACTGGAAAATCAGTCTGTTAAGCACTTTTGAATTTTGAACTGCTCTGTAAATATAAAATATTAGGATTGTTTTTTCTGGTTACTCTTTAAAAGGTTGCATGGATATGTTGAAATTTTTGACTGCTCATGGAAGAAAAACACTGATACTGGCAGAACTTGAGCTGAGTGAAGAAGGCAATATGATAGTCTATTAGTTGAAATAAAGTTATTCTTCGCCATTTTTGCAAGATGTTTATGTCCGCAGCATTGTATCTGCTATTAGATTGGATTATATTCATTACTGAGCAATGTAATTTCATTTCAGCAGTTGGCTTCAAATGTATGTTCCCATTTGACATCCGTGCTAATGCACTGCCTAGAGTTTGTGAAACCCTCCTATGTCTACATTTGAATTAATATTCCAACAAATGACTTTTTTTTCCACCCCCTACTCTTCAGTGAAGTTTTCTCAGGAAGCGGTTCTGGCACCTGCTGCTCAGTCAGAAGCTGGTGATGGTGCTCCCGTCTGTTGGCTTTTCGGATGTGTACGCTGAAAAGCAGGAAAATGTGGGTGCAGAAGAGAGGTCAAGAACTACAGAAAGTAACAAAGAGAAACTTTCTTGTTTTGGAGTACAAATTTAGTGTCCAAGCATGGCCAGCATGAGTGCTTGCTATGAACGCAGTTGCTTCTTGCAAACTTCATTTGGATTTACCTGAATTACTAGAAATATAATGACAAATGTGTGCAGTCAAGGTCTTCCCAAGAGCAGTGAAGGAATGCTTCAGCATCTGGTCCAACATTTAGAACAGGTTCTGGATTCTATGTTGCAGAAGTGAATGTGATCCTGATGGTGGGACGTCTCCCCTCCTGACATGGGACTGCATGATGGCAAACTTCACTTCACTGCTTTGATCAATGTAGCAAGTGTACTGTGTAAGAACAGGGGGAGAAGTGTAGAAATATAAAGAGGGCTTTTAAAGGTTTACATAATCTTTTAAATTTTACTTTAAAGGCAGAGCTGTTTTCAGGAAAGGAAATTTTGGAGGATGAACAATATGCAATCAGGTGACAACATCAGCAATAACTCCTGCTGTGTGCTTCATGGCATCACTGGGTATACTGGTGGGTTAAACCCACTGCAGCTGGGAGAGGACATCATCCCCATGGGAGAGATGCTTTTTGCCAGGCATATGGTAAACCTTTGGTGGAGCCCAGTCCAACAATGCTGGACACCAGCGTTGTCTCTGGGTGTTGTAAAGCAGCTGAGTGCTGGGAGCTGTGCATGGTACAAGGGATGATATCTCCGTGTGTAAAAGTTAATGCAGTCTCTGGAAATGGCCAGAGCAACAAAATTTTACCACTTGGCTGTGAGAAGTCACAAGTTCTTTTTTTCTAGTTGCTTGTAGCCTTTTTCTTTTAGGGTACACTGAAAAGAATTTGAGTGAAAATTTCAGCTCCTTGTAGTCCCGTTTCCCGTGTTTTTTCACACCAAGAATAAGGCCTCTCCCTGCTTTGTTCAGACACATATGAAGCTTTTGCTTCTCCGTGCACTGTGTGAGGGATACTGCAGTTGAGCTCCAAGATTAGTGTTGTACAGCTCTTGCTGCTGTGGCTTTTTCCGCTGGTGAGGCTCACACTGTGTCAACCTGACAATAGGGCTTTGCTTTAAGGACAAACTGGTCTTAAAACTCTGTTGATAATTTCATGTTTTGAAACAAGAGTATTCACGTTGCTTGCCTTAGCCGTGGGCTTGCTGGATGTTCCTGTCTCTTTTAACTGTCTGATATACGTGTGATTGAAAGGATAGCTTTTAACTAGTTCTGATTGCGATTTCTTTTTTTCCCCCCTTGCTGTTTTCACTGACATCAACAGGCTTTGTATCAAGCCAAATAAGTCAGTCTTGTTTTCTTTTCCCGGCTTGCTGCCAAATGAGAAAGAGGTGTGCAGATGAACTTATGCTGTAAAGGTTTTATGTGAAGATGGATTTGAGCTAAAATGCACATAGGACAGCAGGCTGGAGCTGTGCTGTAGAGCTATCCAAACAGACAGATGGGATAACATCAGTGGGAGCTTTGCCTGCTGGAGAAACTGCCATTACTTCAAGTCGGAGGTGAAGGTGGTGAAGCCAAGGACAAAGAGCTTGAGCACATCTGATTAGTTGCTGTAGAGATTTTTAAAAGGTGTACTGCCTTTTACTCGGCTGACCTTGGCAAGTAGAAGGGCTTAGGCGGCACAGGGAAATTGGATGGGTAGGAGGCTGTCTGTCTGCTTCTGGTGTCTGTGATGAAATTTTAATCTTTAGAACTGATATTATTTAATAGTCAATCTTAACATGTTTAATTTTATGAGAAAATATTCAGTGACGGCAGGGAATATATGGAGTCTGTCTCCTTCACTGTCTCACTTGGTGGTGGTTGCTGGTACTGCTCGGCAAACCAAAGCAAAGATGGATGTTTGGACCTAGTAGTTAGAGATTGTGTGACACAGCAGCAGAGAGAGATGCCTGAAGTTGTTATAAAAGGCCTCTAAATTTGAGCACAGAGGTAGTTTAGAAGATGGTTATGCAGGTTAGCCCCTCGCTCCCATCTGCATGAGCTCTGGGCTTCGCTGTGTCCGCTGGTGAGGGCCAGGAGCTCCAGCCGCAGCAATACCCCTTGGAGCTCTTGGCCACCGAGGTGACTTCTTTGAGTAGCGTTGGGCCAATAGGAAATGCTACACATGGAGACTCCTGCTGTACAGGAACACTGAATAGTATGAACTTTTGTTGGCTAACGCCTATGGATGAAAGACGCCAAAATTTGTGAGGCATGATTTCATCAGCACTGGTAATGCTTGTCTGATCCGTAAGCTATTCTGCTCGGCTGCCTGAAAGGCTCCTGTTCTTTATCAAATGTTCTTGCCAGGGATGGTCTTTACCTCTTAGTGTTTAATGACGGTGATCTGTTATTCCTTGTAGCCTTAAAACATCTTCTGATTTTGCAGTTTGGGAGGAGAGCATTGTCCCTAATGTGCAGTGGATGCTACCCTGGTGTGTATAAATTACCTAGGAAGCGATGATTGGAGGGGTGTGTATGTATGTACGTATAAATGGAACATGACAGTTCAGCAGCACTTCTGAATTGGCCATATACAACATGCAGAGCTTTATGTTATGCAGAAAGGAAACCAAACTGATGTGCAGCTGGTAGAAGCCGCTCAGCTCCTGGCTCACGTATAGATAGTGTATGACATTAATTAGCAGAGGCGTTTTGCCTACACCTGCTCGGTTGTTTCTGAACTTTTGAAATAGCAGCCAGCACTCAACCTTACTTCTCCACGCCATGGAGCAAATTGTGGAGTTAGCAGTGTTTTCCTTCCAGCGTTTCATAGAGTGCAGCCCCCCATAAGCAATTGCTTCTTGCTGGAAAAAGGAAGTGAAGGTTTGGCTTGGCCCACATGTAGAAAGCTACCTTGAAGGAGGAAGTTCCAGTGGGGGCTCTGGCATCTATTTGGTTAGACCCTTCCTACGCCACTCCACCTAGGAGTATGGAGAGCAAGTGCAGTTCCAGATTGGGTCCTTTGTATGAGCTTGGATAATGCTGGATTTATAGAGAAATACGAATTGCAATTCCTCATGCCTTGGCTGCTCTTGGACCTCTCCTCAAAAGAGCTCTCTAATTCAGAGAGCAATAGTTAATCCAGCCTCTGACTGCCTGTGAGCTGAGGCCAGATTTGCAGCTCGTGTAGGTGGGATCTTTCATGAAGTACAGTGATCCTTGTATCTCTCCTCCCAAACTGCTTCCTTTGCTGTCAGCTAGGGCAGGATGGAAACTTGAAAGGTCTTCACTCATTGAACGGTGAAGGATTGATAAACATGTAATCTTTCTTTTAATGGTTGATATTTAGCCCAGGTGTCATGAGGTACGTTGGTTCTGTGGGAAGCTGAAGCTATATCTGAGAGCTTTCACCTTCCTGTCAAGTTCAGACAGCAGTTACGTCACCCAGAAAGTCAGCACAGAACTGCATTTCCTGCTGGAGAGATTTTGGTAATGCCATGGGTACAGTTTGTGAGGGCGCTCTGGGTGTCCCAGAGATGGGTGACACCACTAGGTTCCCACTCCACAAGGCTTGTCCATGGTTCAGTTGGTGGCATGAGGGATGTGTTTGGCAGATGTGCATCTGTCTGTAAATTACCTGCCAAGGACACCCCCAGGTGTGCTGCCTTATTGGATAGGAGAGGACACACAGTTAATTTGGGGACAGAGCCATGTAGCAGCATGTTCCTTCATCAGCAGTGCTGCTCCCTGAGCTCGGTGGCCTTCAGGGACCTCTTGTGTTAGGTACATGGCTCAGTGGAAGTGGTGGGAGAGTGCTGCATGCTGGGGAAAAATGAAACATGGGAGAAATGTTTCAGTCCAAGTGTGTGATGAAAAAGCTGTGATTGATGGTTAAGGTGGAAGAATCAGTCTTGCAAGTTTGGGATGCTAAGCCAAAGACAAGGCAAGAGCCTGTGATTACAGTCTGGGCTAAAACGCTGTAGGATGCTTTTGAGACCCATAATTTACAGGATAATTAGCATTTTCCAGAGCAACAGATGTTGCACGATCAGAAGGAAGGTGGGTGGGAATGGGCAGTGCTTTCACTGAACAGGGTCCAGACTGCTGCTGAAGACTTCCCGAGCTCGGAGTTAGGCAAAATGAGCAGCTAGAGCTGAACGTGCTGTGCTGACCAGGGCAAGCGAAGAAGAGGACATGGCAGGGCTGTGTTTTCAGTTAAGCAGAGAGACAGCTGGAACTGCTTCATTTTTTATTCAGTGGTGACTGAATACACAAAATCTCTACCAGGGGCTATCGATCTGGAAGGGTTATGGATGCACTGAGTGGCATAATTTGAGGGAACCCTCTGTAACTTCACAGTGGCAGTCGTCACGATGATTCCTTAGGAGTCAGTAACACTTCAGAACTGGTATTAAAGCCTCTGATAAATGTGTCTAATTAAAAATTGTGAAAGAGAATTAGATAACTTTTTTTTGTCCCTCCCCCCTCCTTTCTCCCCTTAATTGAGGATCTCTCCGTTGTCCCCAGAACTCATGTTTGGTCTTGGATTAGCTATTCAGCTTTTATTTTCCTAGCCTGCACTTGAATCACACATTTGCAAGGAGAGGAAACAAGCATATTCAAAAGGAGAAAATAAAAGTAGTTTGGTGTTTTTTTTTTTTTTTTTCTCTTTGAAATGAATCAAATGCCTTATCCAAAGTCCATTGAATTCCATGTGAGTTCTTCCCCTGACTTCAATGGGCTTTGGTTCTGGCTTTTAGCTCCCATGGAAGGTCCTGAACTGTCTGTCCTAGGGTGACAAGGAGCCTTGGGTAGACAATTACCAGAGCTCTTCTCAGCCCCTGGCACAGCCAAGTTGCTAAGGAGACTTGGCCTGGGGATGGGCCCCAGAGCTCGCCCCTTCCGGGGTTTTTGTCTCCGCTCCCTGCCAAGGCACTCCAGTAGCGGCAGAGCCACTCTTTCGGTCACAATACTCTCTACTTCGGCCTCTGGCACCAGCAAATGCTGCCCTACGTCTTCCCTCCATTGGCGTGCTCGGCGAGCAGCCTCCCTTCCTGCAGTTTTACCATCCCTGTGCCAGGACCAGAGTGGTCAGGTCGGGTCTTCTGGCCTCCATTGGCTGTGGAATTTGTTTTTTGGCCTCTGCCACCCACCACCCTACCCCAGTGTCTTCCTCTCATACATTTTCATCATGACTTTTCCTGTCGCTCTCCTCTCTGATTTTCCTTGGTGTTGGCTGCAGTGGGTCAGCAAAAAAAAATAAATAAAAAAAAATGGAGGAGATAAAGCCAAGGATGGGAGAGAGGTGAGGCCCTTTGGTAGGAACCACCATTCCAGGGACTTAAACTTCTTAAAGAGCCAATTCTCAGGACTCCCTGTGAAGTGGGCAGGCTCCAGTCGTCATTTCCAGAGTAGTTCTTCCAGTCACTTCTCCCTCCACTATCTGTGTCAGGATGGGCTCCCAGCCATCTCCACGTGTCCTGCAGGGCTGGGAGCTCCCTGGGCAGCTCCCTCCATTGTGCCAGTTCTTAGGAAACTTGGACTTTTCCAGCTTTCCTGGATTCTTTGCAGTTTTCTCTCTTGGGGGAAGGTTTTCTGAAGTTTTAATATTAACAGGCTAAATGACATTTTCTTCTAAGCCATCAGGCAGGTGTCTTCATCTTTTCAGATAGTGAATCTGTTTGTCCATAGATAAGCAGAATTGCTCAAGCAGTTCTGAGTAGAAATTCTCAAGCCCTGGGCACTTTTATGGTGGTATAAAATCGAGATGCTTGTAGCCTTGAATGTGATATTCCTCACGTGAGCAATCATTTTTGCTCTGCCTTTTGTAGATAATTGACTCCTCAAACAGGGATGTTCTTGGTTTTGTATCTAAGCTGTAAATTGGAGAAAGCAAGCTGGTGTCTGTTTGGTTCAATAACTTCCAGATTAATATACAGATTTTTTTTTTTTAATTTAAATGTTTTTAAACATCCATTACATTCCATGTTAAGCGTCCCTTACATTTCAGTTGAACTAGGAAGGTCAGTTTAAGAAAGCAGGGCTTATCTGTGAAAAACTTTGTAGATCTGTATGTAGTTCACCAAGTAAGTAATATTTATGGTAATAAAATTAATATCTATTGCTTTTTATGGTCCTTGTGATATAGTGTTTAGTATGCTTGAAGACAGCTAGTGTGTGGGGTGATTTTCTCTATTATAGCTTATGCTGCTGCTGCTGAATTGTTTTTGAACATGTTGTGTCAGCAGTGAGAGCGAAGCACTAGAACTTCAGTGGTCAAATAGTAAATATTTATTTCTTGAGGTTCTGATTCAATTCAATACTAATGATTAAGGGGAATATGGAAATCAGTAGGGCTGCAGAGCTATGAGATTGATTGCCAACTTGTTTTGTATGAAAATCTTGAAAATATGCTGAAGCAGAGTCCTTAGATGTGTGTGGTTTGCAGAGAAATAGGAAAGGATAACATCCTGAAATTACTATTTCCAAGAAATGATACTGTACAGAATTATATTTAGTCCTTTGTAGTTAGTGGAAGTTTCTCCACATGTAGTTTTTTTTCCCAATGCAGAGTGTGTTTATTGTGGTATAGACTCCAGGAATGTCGTGAAACCCTGCTGAATTTGCATCGTGATGGTTTTGTTCCTCTGTGCTGTGTGGGCAGAGGAATACTCCCTTCTGCTGAAGTGGGGGAGTTGATGAACACTAATCATTGCTCCATATGTTGGAGGACAACTAAAGTTTGTTTTTAACACATTTACCCCCAGAGAAGAAATTTCACGAGTGACTATACATACACACCATATGTATGCACACACTTTATTTGATTTTAAAAGAATTTTGGACCAAGAATTTAAGAACTTTGCTTTTATTTCTCTGCTTTCCCTCCTCTTTTTTTGGTAGAGGAAACGTTTGACAGTCATCGATAGGAGATTAAATCATTGATGGCTATCGGGATAAACTAAACACATTTTGTGTGTTGATGCTGGCATAGTAGGAACTTTTCCAAGATGTTTCAGGCGTCGTTCTCTGGTTTGTTTAAGGGCAGAGAATAAGGTCACAAAGGAAATCAAACCCTGATGTGGAGAAATGAAACATGAGGCCTACTGACTTCTAAAAAACATTTTAAATAACATTCTCTAAGGTTTCATTTTATACTGAAGGCAGCTGTAATAAGTTTTGGAAGATGGTGTAAGGTTTCTATTAAAGAGAGACTTTTGCTTGCTGTTTTCGTACCCAAATGAAGGAGCGAAGGAGATGGAATTAGAGCTTATTTAGTATAAGGTGAGAAACTAAAAGTTCTCTCCAGAACTGTAAAATAGTAATTTATATGTTCTACCGTAATTGACAAATTAAAAAATATTAAACTGTTCCTAGATCTTTGAAAATGACACCCATAGCCATGGAATAATTTAGTAACTGCAACACAAATGCACTCTTGCCACAAGTAAAATAAGACTGCTGCTTTGTAGAGTGCTGCCAGCGTAGCCTCAGTGAATAAATTCCCAGTAGATGTTTGCAGCATGCCAAATATATTGGACTATATAAAAGATCCCATTGTTCCATGGGCATCATTATTTGCTATTACACTCACTATGTTTGCTTGTGAAACAGTTTATTGGAAACTAGTATGTTTAAGAAGGAATGCTTGATTTGAAATTCCGTTGATTTGGCTTGTAATGTCAAAGCTCTTACGGTGTACAGCCTCAAAAAATAAATATTTAGGTCTGCTGCTTTTTACTTATCTTTGGAAGAATTCCTGGAGCAGGGGAGAAGGGGCTGGGGATGGGCAATGGGTGATTCACTTCTAATTTGTCCTGCAAAAAACAGGCTGTTGGTGGCCCCGGAGGCTGGGGAGCTGGCTCGTGCCCTGTCCACCACCCAGCAGATTTTAGCAGCTTCTAGACTAGGTTTAGTGACGGTGGTGGAAAGCTGCCTTACTGTCATAGCTGAGGGCGAGGCTCCCATTGATGCTTTGCCTAAAGACTATGTATATTGCATCCACAAAATTGGGCTGGGAGCATGGGCTGCAGTGGCTTTATGGGTACCCAGGTGACACAGGGTGCACTTGGTAAATTCAGGGATGCAAGCTTGACCAAGAACATTTGATAAATACTTAAACAGTTAGTGGATTAAAAGCTGTATTGGCTCACATGAAGTACACTGCAGTTTGCCAGTATTTCCCTATGTCTTGCTCAGAGCAAGAATGAACTGGTATTTCTGCTGCTGTGTCTGGATAAACTGGAGACCAGCTATTGCGGTAGAACTGGTCAGAGCATTTTGAAAAGTTGAGCTGGCTGGTATGTGCCTCCTGCATGAGGAGTTTCAGTGCTGAGGCTTCTGCTGCAAGTCTTGAGAAATTCCTGTTGGTTTATTTTAGTACATGAATCAGTTCTTAAAATTAATAGTCTTTCTTCTTAATTTGTGGAGGTTTAGTCCAATTAGAATGTTCTAAAACTCAGAGGTACTTATTACAATATCTCAAAAGAAAAAGGAAGATATTTCACTTAATTCTTGCTGAGTTGAACTATGAAAAATGCTTAAAAGTTTTTGAGCACAGTTTCTCCCTTCCCCCCAAATAGCTATTCTTTATGTTACAAGTGTAGTGCTCAAGTCATCTCCTTTGAACTGCAGTTTTTGTTATACATTTTGGCTGCAGTGTTATTTTGGAGGAGTCAGCCAACAGGCTTACAGGGCTTTTTGGCTCGAGTTCACTTACAGTTTTCTTGGCAGCCCTGCTTATTTATGCATCTTTATTTCTCTCTCTCTCTTGTTCCTTCTTGCTCCCCCTCCCCACCCGAACAGAGCGATCACCGCACAGGCCCATCCTCCAAGCTGGCCTTCCAGCAAATGCCTCTGCAGTCGTCGGAGGTGATGTTGAGTTTGTCTGCAAAGTCTACAGCGATGCTCAGCCTCATATCCAGTGGATAAAACATGTCGAGAAGAATGGCAGTAAATACGGACCAGATGGGCTGCCATATCTTCAGGTTTTAAAGGTGAGGCTTTACAGATGCTGGCGATGCTGATGACGTCTTTAAAACATTGGTTTTTATTTGATGTAAATCCAAGAATTTTGCCGTCTGAACTTCTTTGGAAAATGGAAGTGTTTATGTTACAAACGAAATAATGAGCTAGATAAACATTTGATTGTCTGAATGCTAATTTTGCAGCTTGTAGATGCTGTGTTGCTCTTTTTTTTTTTTTTTACTTTCCTGAAGCCCTTTATCTTTGAATGTTTCAGGCATGACTTATTCAGAAAAAAAATGAAAACCCTCTTAAAGAGTATCATTGACATTTCAGTAGAGAGCGTCCAAAAAATACCCAGGAGAATCTACCCCGTTTCTTTCACATTTCTTTAGCCTCCTTACGTCAAAGCAATGTGGCTGTTGCTGACAAAAGCTTGTTGGCAGGTTTGGGTTTTTGGGATGCTGAGCCTGCAGAGTTGTCCCATCACTGGAGTGCCATGGCGTATTGGTGGTGTCGTTCCTGCCAGCAGGCATTTTGAGAAAGCCTGACCAAGGAAACTCCAAATATTTCTGAGCTGGGTGGCTTTGCCCAAACTCAGCGTGTTGGCAGGCGGGACAGCCAGCTCCATACCATCTTGTTCCATGCAGCTGGTGTACCAGCCCAGGTGCTTTTTTTCCCCATGATGTCGCTGTTTTCTAACTCCTTGTCTGATGCTTTGAATTAAAAAAAAAAACCAAACACCCAACCAAACAACAAAAACCCCAAACCCTCAATGTGTTAACGCTGCTACCTGTATGAAGTGGAAGGCATATTCTTATGAGGTGTTGGTGGTGGGACCGTAGACAGATTGGTGTCCGTTTTGGGCAGCAGTGACATTGTTCTCCTGTGTTATTGGTCTATTCTAGCATTCGGGGATAAATAGTTCCAATGCTGAAGTGCTGACACTGTACAATGTGACAGAGGCGGACGCTGGAGAATATATTTGTAAGGTCTCCAATTATATAGGGGAGGCCAACCAGTCTGCCTGGCTCTCTGTTCGGCCAAGTATACAAGGTAACACTGTTTTTTAAAGCAAGCTGGATGTAGAAGCTGGAAAAAAATGGTGCTTTGGGAGACTGCAGGCAGCTTGTAGGATAACTCTTTGGCCTTGTGGTATATGTGTAATCTTCCTTCGGTGATGCAACTGGTATTACACCAGCAGCCATGGAAAAATTCCCACAATATTCTGTGTGTACCATAAGCACTGGTTTCTGATCCTCATCTTTATTCTTCTCTGGTGTTTGGTGTCTTGGTGTCTGTGTGTTTATGTCTAGTTTTGTTCTTAGTTCTGCGTACTTTGCAGTTCACGTATAGGATACTTGCTGAATAATGTGATTATAACCTAATTTGTGTATATTTATATATATATACATGTATATGTGTATATATCTCTGTATATATAGAAAATGTTCACATAAAATCCCACTGAAGAGTAAATCAGGTCAGTTTAATCACTTAAAACTTCCCATATCACCTGCGACTGTGCAGGGTGGGAGGTTTTCCAGGTGTTATCCATCCATTATTAACTGGGTGATAACCCATCACTAACAATACAGACTGGCAACAATACGACTACAATTCACAAATAAATTTACTTGAAAATGATCTGGTAAAAAATGTGTTTATTCCCTCATCATATATGTCAAAACAACGTTTTTGAATGGAACAGAGCAGCAAAGAATAATTTCTCTAAATCTCCATCACAGAGATCTTGACACTGATGCCCTGCTGCGCCCAGCTTGGGACAGCTGGAAAGTTCCACGTCTAAGATTTACTCTGTATGCATTTGGAGAATCACTGATACAGTGGTTGGTTTTGTGCATAATGACTTGTCAAGCCCCATATTTAACAAGTCTGGAAGGAGACCAGAAGAAAAACCTTCTAGATTTATTTTTTTTGTTTTAACTCTGAGATTTATATAAAAATAATTTATTTCCATCTCCTGGTTTTTGAACCCCTGGGGTCCAGTTTTTTTCCACATCTCTGAGAGTCACAACTCATCTTTTTTGAATAAGACCTGAGCTACCTTCCTACTCTCTCCACTGTGCTTCTAAGCAAGCCACCAAATATTACCAGACTTTGGATTAAACTGAGATTTGGCAACACTGCACAGCGTACAATATTTGAGTGTAGTGCAGTGAATGATGCAAAGGACCCCACACTACTTAAGACAGCTACTAAGTTGTGTCTTTTTGAGCAGAGTTCCCCACACCCCCCCCCCCCCCCCTCTTTTTTTTTTCTATTTTTTGCCCTTTTTTTTTTTTAATCCTTTCAGAGTGTGTTTTTGTAGTAAATTCTTCCCTCTTAAACAGGTAACTACATGTGAAGGGTACGGCATTCTGTCCTACTTTGTTTTCTCTTTGTTGTTCTTTCAACTTCCTTTCATTAAAAAAGAAGACGATGACAAAAAAAAAATCTTTGTGGGTTAATTTTTCCATGTGATTTGATTGCATGCATGTTTAGGTGGTGAGTCTAGGTCTGGTGAAGGGTTTTGATTACTTTCCGAGGTGAGCTGGGACCTGTTGGTAAACGCCTCTTAGGTGGAGGATTGTGGATGGGGAAGGAGCTTTGCATCTCTCCACCTCTGCCTTTACAAAGTGCAAAGCCCTGTGGCTCCATCTCCCTATCCACAAGAATTCTCTCAATGTCTAGCTTTTTTTCTCTTGCTTCCCTCTTTTGTTTTTTTTTTAGGCTGCCGGTGTTAACACCACGGACAAAGAAATTGAGGTTCTCTATATACGGAATGTAACTTTTGAGGATGCTGGGGAGTATACATGCTTGGCGGGTAATTCTATTGGGATATCCTTTCACACTGCATGGTTGACAGTTCTGCCAGGTATACACTGCTATCTTTCTGTGGTTTTTCCTCTTTATTTTTTTTCCCCCCTCCTTGTTGATTGCTGCAGAATTAGCACAGCTTCTGTCTCAGAAAAGGACTTTTACAATTATTATTTTTTTTAAACACAGTTGTGTTTAAAAAAAATTGAATGCCAATGAATTGTTTTGACACATATTTGCAACTCCAAAAACCTAACAATAACAACAAAAACCGAGGGGATGAATCGCTATGGCACTTAATTGACATATTTTTACATCTATTAAATGTTCATCAGAAATGCTAAGGAGCTGCATTTCCTTAGCACTTCAGTGAGATAACTGAAAATCAGCATGTTAATCATTGCAAACATTTTCAAGAGGAGCAAATTCAAAGCTTCTTACGAAGCTTTGGGACTAACTTGGCCACAGTCATGTACTAGTTCATTAAAATAGCTGAGCTATTCAGTGTGCTTAAATTTGCTTTTACCTGTCACCCAAATGGAAATTCAAATTTTAATGCCAATGGATTGTGTACAGAAGCAGTGCCTTCCATATCTTGGGAATCGGCTCTGTGCATCTTTAAGCATTGCATGCTCTAGGAAATAAGTAGTCATTTGCTTTCGCTGCAAAGCATGTCTTGCTGTTCTGGGGTTGATGATGTTTCTGTCCTGAAAAGAAGCAAACATCAATGTGCTTTATTGCCTGAAAATTGTTATCAGCTGTTAGAAGATGTAACTGTAGTTGGTTTTGACACTAGTCAAATTTTCTCATTTATAACTGTTGGCAGCTGCCTTAGGAGTTCCTTTGAAAAAAACATGAACCACCTGAGGTTTGCTGGGTCATCTTGTGCTTAGCAGTTATTAATTGTTAATCCTAAGTCAAAGGTACAAAACCTGCATGTGCGTATTGCTGAGGTTCATATTAAGGGAGTGAAACCTTCCCACTTTCTGCAGAGAATTTCTTGCCCTTTATTAAAATACATTGAACAGGACAACTTTATGACACCTCGCTCTTAATGTGAACACCGAGCCTGCATGGTCTGTCACCAAGCAGGCAAAGCAGTCCTTGTGTAGAGCTTGCTTCTGCTAGCAGTGTTTGCATTTTGCAAGTGCTTGAACAGCATTTTTTTTTTCTCACCGATTTTCTTGAATGAAATATTTTTATAAGCCTAGAATGAGGCACAAGAAAATTTCAGCTTGAACGTGCATTGCTTGCGGAGTGACCGCTGATGGCTGTGGAATGCTATTTATCCAGGGGATGAATCCCAGATAAGGGATTAGGGACAGTGTTTGCACATATAACGGTCTTGAAGATAATTTCAAAGTGGTTTCAATCAGAGTAACAGCTGTGGAGAACCACTCCCCCTAAAATCTAATCTCATAGACTGGTAACCACTGATTGAGGTTACTTGAAATATGCAGTCCTCACAAATGAGGATCCATCAATTAACGTATTGCTAGCAATTCAGCTTTCATGTGTGTTATGCTTTTTAATCCAACGCTGGGCTCTTCAAAGAGCCTCAGGGGAATTAGGCACCCGGCATGAACCACAGCAAGCAAGTTAAGCAGCTGGGTCCTTGAAACACTCTTGAAATCCCTAACCTGAGTTTGGAAACGTGATGAAGAACCAATTCAACCTGCCTTCCCTCTCTATTTTGAGATCTCAGTGAAAATTTTTGATAAACAGGCAATGCAGACTCAAGCTAAATATCGATTTGCACATTTAGACACTTTTCTTTTAGGCTAGCTAAAGCAATATTTTATATTGGAATGTGTCTTTATGTGGCCAAAAAGAATTACAGTGCTTTTGAAGTTTGACCCGAGCAGCAAAATGAACCTGAGCCTAGTTTGAACTGGTGCTCAAAAATTTAAGTTTTTTTTTTCCCCCTAAAATTAAGTGTGATTATCCAATATTTCAATGTATATGTATCTACCTATCTAGGCAGACACATGTATGTGTCTATGTATGTATACATACATGCACACGCTCACACTCAGTTGCAAACTGAGAAGTCAAAGCAGTAATCTAGAAAGAGGAATGACTCTCAGATTGCAAGATGGCCTGAACATCACAGTATTCTGTGTGTCACACAGTCACTGCCGGAATTGCTGATGTTTCCCATTTCATGTTGTTCCAAGCACTGTACTGAACTCTGCTTGTACCATGTCCTAACTCTCTGGCATGATTGTTCCCTCCTAAAAAACTTCCAATCCAGCTCCTGAAAAAGAGAAAGAGTATCCGACATCACCAGACTACCTGGAAATAGCAATTTACTGCATAGGGGTCTTCTTAATCGCCTGCATGGTGCTGACGGTCATCCTGTGTCGCATGAAGAACACCACCAAGAAGCCCGATTTCAGCAGCCAGCCCGCTGTCCATAAGCTGACAAAGCGAATCCCTCTGCGCAGACAGGTAACAGAAAGTAGATAAAGAGTTCAAAAAAACTTTTACCGAACAACTAAGCCAGCGCATCCTTCTGTTGAAAGCTTTGGAAAGGGGAATAAATAAGCATTAAAGGAAACTGCAGTAGGGGTGGGATTTAGTCTGGCACCTGGGAGGCTAGCGTGGGAAGAAAGTACATCTGAACACAGCAATACAAAGAAATCAGGGCAGGGATGTTGGAGGAGAAATATAAAAAATAGAATATGTTGTGTATTAACGGTCTATAGATGGAAGAAAAATGTATGTAGAGTATTTTGGGGTCTGATCCCACAGATCATTGATATCCATGGAAAAATTTTTACCGACTTTATGGATTTTGGAAAAGAGTCCTATTTAATCGTGTATTTATAATGTTTCTAAGGTGACTGTGATTGCAGTAACTAGGTACCAGATACAGAGAAGTATTTTTCACTAAGAATTTTGAAGACTGAGGGGAGGGAATTTCATAGCCAAGCATCCAGAAACCACCCCACAATTGAAAAGAAAACCAAACAGTACTAAAGTAGAAATAAGGGAGATACTGTATCCGAGTTAGGATTGAATAAGATGCTGATGCTTTTGAGTTAGGAACAAAAGCAAATGTTTATTTAAAACACACACAAGAGCATTGCATAAAATGTGTTTTACAATTGCTTGTGGCTGGCAAGGAGCGTTTCTGGAGAGGGCAATACCATGAGCAACAAACCAGTTGAACGAGTGACAGACCTTTGGCTTTGTCACAGGCCGTCACTTGCCAGAACAGCCTCCATTCCCACATACTGTCCTCTCCTGACAGACTTGTTTCTTCTTTTGAAGCTAGAGTTTAATATGTTTTGATTTTTTTTTTTTTTTTCCTTGCAGTACATCTTCAGGTAAGACCTCAAAACTCACCAAATCCACCCCCAGTTTCCAACCCTGTGAGGTGGAGGGTTGTTGGTGTCTGAGGCTTTGGGTCACCTCATTATTCAAAATAGGGACCAGCTGCAGGGGTTGGATCCAGGCTTTGGTCATGGGGTTTGGATCTGAGGGTTTAGTTCGAGTCCATCTGCACTAGGAATAGGTTGCAGAGAATTTCTGCAGATTGTTTCTACAGCCTGTCTGGAATATTATAAATATCAGTAATACATGTACCTTAAAAATAATTCTTTAGTGTGGGTAAGTGAAATTTAGATGCACAATCAATCAGAGGTAGAGTAGAGCTTGGTCTTGGGATTTTGGACATTCTTACTTTTTTCTGAACCCTTTTTTCAGGGTTTCTGAATCTCCTTGGTTAGAAATACTAGAGAGAAATCCCTCTAGTAATGCTTTTTCCTTTAGAGTGCAGTATTTTACAAAATCTTAATTTGGGGGACATGAATTTGGTCTGATTTGAAAAATACTCAGTTTTCTGAGCAAAAATGTCAATTCTTTTTTTGTCTGACTTGGCTGCTTTTCAGGTTTTTTATTTTAATGTAATGATTTTATTAATTTGCTGGAGGATCACTAGGAAGGAGAGGGACTTTTCCCTCTGAGTGTATCAGAAAGAGTGATGAGAAGACCTTGGCTCAATTTACACATCTCTACGGCTAAAATTCTTTCTGGACAAAGAAAATAATTTTCAAATGTTGTGTACATAACCAGAGAGAGATGCATATCAAGTGCTTAGATAAAAGACTTTTTTAGACTTCTGCCTAAATATAAAAGCATCATAATGACTCAGAGATAAGTTGACGGCATAAAAAATACCTAGGGTTTGGTGTGAGCTCAGTTGTGTCAGCTGGAAATGGCTCCTTGGGGAGAGAGTGTTATTTCGTTGCGTGTGACAGCAGTGCCAACTGCTGCCCTCAGTTTGGTTATTTATCATTAAATGATGCAATACGGACCTTCTCCAAAGCTATTGTTTTCATGGAGGAAAAAAAATCTGTCTTACAACATGCTTATCAGATCAGGTTTTATCAGCTTATTTTGGTTTTCTAGATGTTCTTAGCAAAAATGGCATTTTACTTTTAAAAGTGTGATTTTTTTTTTTTTTTTTTTTTTTTGCAAAAAGTCTGTGTTTGAAAGTGCAAATCCTATTTCAGCCCTTAAGCAAAAATTCCACTACTCTCAATTCTCCCGAGTACTTTTTTTATTAGCAGGAGTTTCTCATTGAAGGGCTCTCTGCTGTTATATGTTGAAATATGTATTTCTGTTTTGCTGATTTCACTGGTCATTTCATGATTTGTTTGTATTAGCTTGCGAAGGCAGGATGAGGTGAGCCGTCCCTGAAAACTTGCTCATCAACTGTGAAGATTTCTTAAATTTTCAGTTAGCGGTCTCTGGTTTCTAAGGCTGCAGCAGTTGTTTGTTTTCTGCATCTTTTGAAGCTGGTTTTGTATGTCAGAATTGTTGTCACAAATAAAGAATTAAGAAATAAGTCAGGAGGTGTTTTATGTAACGGGTGTGTGTTTCTGGATTATTCAGCTTGGTTTGTTTTGTTCTCCTGCCAAGCTTAAGTTTTTGTTTCAGTTTATTTGTATTTCAGAGGATTGTATTTAAAGCCTGGCAGAGTTTTGTCACTAAACCTCTATTTATCTATTGACCATAGAAAATTTTCCCTTGCCCTTGTGCTGTGTGTGGGAGGAATAGAGAAAGTGTCTGAGTTGAGAGGATGGATGAGGGCGAGCAGGAGGGATGCTCGTGGCAGGTAGACTCTGTGAACTGGGCAGAGATCTGGGGCTGCGTGATGGGGTTTGTTGGAATTCCAGAGAAATGAGGCCATAGACTGGGGAAATCTCGATATGGTTTTCAAAGCTCCCTGCTGCTGGGTCAAGCTCCCTCAGGATCTGGATATGAAAATAATCCTGGTTCACGAAGAGGCATTTGCATGAGCATGATGCCATCTTGTCTAGGCGGGATAAGAGTCTTGCTGAGTAACATATGGTTTGGTTTGCAAGCCTGGATTCTCCTACACTATTTAGTCTGAGCTACTACAGGATTTTATCATTCCCCACATGCAGGCATTTTTTTTTCCTGCCAAAATGCGGTTATTTTCACATTCATAGGAAGGGTCATGATGAAGTCAGGAATTATCAGTTCCCTCCTCCTACAATCCTCAGCCTCACTAGGGTCTGGTACTTGGTTTTTGAAATAGAAACTCCTTACAGAGAAATCCAGCAAGCAGTTATTCTTCTTTGTATAAAAGCAGAGAGCTGCATTGCTCAGTCAGTATTAGCCATGTTCCACGTAGCAGGGCCAGCTTGCAAGGGATGGGGAAGAAGTATTTGTAGGATGGAACATCAGAAGAGTAGCCTTCAATAGGATATACATCTCTTTTGTAGAACTTTTTTTTTTTTTTAAATAAATAAAATATAATTAAAACAGACAGAAAGACAGTGCTGCTCTAGCAGTTATAGAAGGTCCCACCTCTGGTGACTTGCCCAGTCAAAGTCAAGTGCAAGTGGTTGTCATCACTAGAGCATTTCATTAGTGCTATCAAAGTTAAACTGTCAAATTTGGACCACCTCAACTTGGGTGCCTTATGTTATATGTGCCTTAAATAGGGAGGAGTAATTTCTTGTTCTTAGTATGTTCAAAACATTCCCATTAATTGAGATCTGCTGTGGTTGTTGATTCTAATCCTTCATAAAGATTCAGCGAGCACATTTGTGATGAGAAAAGGCTGATCAATTTAAAGTAAGACTTAAGCTCACCAAACAAAATAGGGAATTAAAAATTATGGTGGCACCTGGAACCTGAAAAAAAGAAAAGTTATCTGGAACAAGTAAAGTAGTACAGTATTTTGTGTAGTAGTGAGCTGTAAAAATATCATTCATTTTAAGTAATAAACTCTCAAATACAAATAGGCAACTGTTAGTAGGATATGTTGCAAGGAATTTACCTGAATACCTATTTTAGTTTCTTACCTTGTCCTTGGGTTTCTCTGTATGGAAACCATTGACTTGCCTGGTTGTACTTGTTTGGGTTTTTTTTGTTGCTGGACAAGCGTTCCAAAAGGAAAGCTTTTCATGAAGGGGTGGTGTGTATGTTTTAAATGTCGGTACTTAACATCAGGAATACTTATCTTTTCCTGGATCCAGTCACTCAGATGGACTGCTTCTATCAACAGCTATTAGTGTTACGTACTAATTGTATTTATATACATATATGCATATGACTTCAATTAACTTGTGTAGCAGAACCATCAAAAAGACTGACAATCATAGGAAATCACTGCATGGCTGCTAAAATCTCACAGCAAGACTGCCAGAACTGACAGATCTAGGCTTCAGGACATGGAATAAATCATCAGTGGAGGAAAACACCCTTCATAATCAATTACAGACAATTACATGCTGCTCTGCAGCTGATTTTGCCACATGGCATATAAAGATTCCAGCAAAGATTTGTTTGTTTTAAATGCTCCATTGCTTAGAAATGCTTGTAAAAGCATTATCTCGGAGGTGATTAAATACAGTGTGCTGGCCGAAGGAAAAATATGTTGTTAAAATGTGGATATAATCATGCATTGGTGCATGAGGTTTGGACACTGTGAGCTTTTCGCCTTCTGAAGTGCAGATATGGAACTAAAGATCTTTCCTAGGCTGTTTTTTTTCTTGGTTTTGGCCTCCTAAAAGCAGAAAGCAAGCACACAAGGAATATTTTCTGGTGCATATCTACCTTCCTTTTCAGGTTAACATACACCACAGTAGTCCTTGCAGAGTTCTGCTCGAGTCAAGCTGACTTCTGCCTTCCTTGCTTTAACTAAGTACTCAAAATACCTCCTTAGTGTAATTTTATCACTTAAAACAAGTGTCACCAACACACTGAGTAGACCTTGGAGATCTCTAATCCACCTACATCAGGTCCCCCTCCTTGCTTCTTTGCCCTGACTGTGCTTTGTTCCTTTTTCTCTGAGAAGCACACGCTGGTGAGCTGGGTGGTTGCCCAAGAAGTTCATGCTTTTGGACTGTACGTCCAGCTGCTGCTTCTTGGCAGCTGGTAGACCCCAAAGTGTCCCTGTAGTCTGTATATTGGCCGTGTACAATGACAAGCTTGCCACAAAATCTCAGCATGGTTTCTGTGATGCCTGTACCTTGAATCTGTGCATAACTGAAAGCAAAAAGAGCATCCACATACTCGAAAGTGTGTCCACATGCTGAAATATGGCGTTCGTGGCAGGAGTGTCACTGTTTCTTGAACCTGCACGGTAAGGGGTTGGAGAGCAGTGCTGCAAGTAGACAGCTGGAAAAAGGCTTTCTATATGCTGTTACTTAAATGTATATATATATGTAGATTAAAGTTGACCATGTCTACTGACCTTGGCGTAAGAAGGGTTTTCCTCATTGTTTTATAGTGCACTCTACGGGAATGAAAAAAGATGCTTGAGGGATGAGTTCAAAGGTTAATTTTGCAGAAAAGATGAAAGGCCACTTTGAAACAGAAAATCTCCTCCAACCACAGGCCAACCTGTGTTGGCTTCATCTTTTCTGGAGCTGATTTTTATGGCCCTTGAGCTCCTGTAACTCCTTCTACTACTCCAGTTAATCAATCAGAAGAATATTCCCTGGGAGTACAGGCCATTTTTCTTCTTGCAGACACTGAATAGTTCCCCTGGATTTTTCATCATTCCTATCCACTTTAATGCACTTTGGTTACCTACAACATCTTCAGCCAATCATCCAGTTGTTGTGTGAAATAAACATGTGCAGTAGTGTTAAAAGGGAAACTGGCAGGGTCTTCCATCTGTTTTTTCTGTACATTATTATTACTGTTTAACTTCTGTGTTTGAAATGCATCACCAGAGTATTTCAGTTTATTGAAAGTTTACATTTCCAAGTTTTAACCGTGGTAGGACTGCTGAATTGTGAGTGTAAAAGCTAGTGAAAAGATGAAACACTGGCAGAGATCTGAACAGTGTCTAATACAGATATTGTATTTGTGAAAAAAAGACCCCGTAACATTTTGGGCTGTTTCTGATACATGAAGGATATAATCTAAATTTTGCAGCTTCATTTCCATGCGTTCCTGATGTCCCATGAAAACAATGGCTATAGTGACAAAGGAAAGTAAGAAAGTAAAGGCAAAGTTAATAAATAAATTGATAAATAAATCTGAACTTGAATAAAGATGTTGTTAGAAAGGCTAGTGGGTGGATTTTGGAAACATGAAGGAAGTGGTTGTAGAGTATTAGTAGATAGTAGTTGGTTTGCAGTGAGAGACATTAAAAAATGTAAATCAGAAATAAGAGAAATTAAATTCAGGAGAAGTCATGGCAGACAGAGGAGTTATCACATTGTTTGTGCAGTTTTGCACATTTCTTAGTGCTCAGCCAGTTCATTTCATGAAGCATTATTTTTAAACCGTAGTGAAATAATGAAAATGTGCAAAAAAATAAGTAAAAGTCTAATTCCAGCCTGAGTTCTTCTGCTGACCTGCCATGCAGCTCTGAGCCAGCAATTCAGCTTCAGCAGGTGTGTTCCCCTCTGGGCTGGGCAGAGCAGCAACTCTCTCGAAGGGCTCTGTTCAGTATTCACTTATTTATTTAGAGCTACAAAGTCCTCCTTAATAGTAGTTCTGTTTGTATCCCACCAGGTGGTCCCCATATTTATTAACCTAGAGGAATGTGCCAGGTACTTATATTTGCTGAAAGTAAATATTAACATTAACGATGGTTGGATGGACAAGGGGGGAAGCAGTCAACCTGTCCTGTTTGAATGGTAGCCTTATTTGTGCAGTTATCCTCTCTTGTTCCATAGCTACCGCATCTCACATGCAGAAGCTGGAGCTTCTGATATCAAGAAAGGTCTGTCAGTCAGCTGAAAAACTAATTACCAAGGTTTATTTTTTTATAGCAGTCCTTAACACTTCCTTCTAGTCTTAATCTTTGGTCTTAGAAAAATGTGTCAAGAAGTCAACCCCATTTGATGAGATGGGTTTGAGGATATCGACCTGCAAAAAGACCTCTCAAACAAAAGAGGTTGTCAGAGTCATGATGAGAAATTTGTTTGAGAGTGTTAGCCTTGTTTTGTCAAAATAGGTTGTGTAAGAGGTTGACATGGTTGCAAAAGCCTTTCAGCCCCATTCTGAGGAGCTCGAGTAATTCTGTGGGCTGAGACACTGTAATTGTTAATTGGACTCAAAATGAGGGAGCACTAAGTTCCGCTTATCAGGTGTCACAGAGACAAGAGGATTTTGTGTTCATTTCCCTGTGTGTCACTGATTTGCGCTCTAATGCTATTAGGATCTGTTTGCTTATAATTGCTCTTTTTTTTATCTAGTTTTAAGACCCCTGGAAAAAAATTGTAGCCTGGTGGCACTTTACATAAGCAAACCTGGTGTCAGAGTTGACTCTGGGTGATGAGGATGAAGGTCGAGAGTGGTAGTTATTCTGATGCTCTAGGCTTCCAGCTTGGGCAGGGTCTCACTGATGCTGTCCGAGAAGCACCTCCTGCTGCCCGATGTGTGGATGGGAACCAGCAATGGCTTTGCAAGACAACCTTCATCCCACCTTGGCCACCAGATTTGGGCTTGGCCAAGACCATCATGGCCTGAAGAGAGGAGGGTTCACACTTAAAGAGGTGGACAGAGTGGCAAAACAAGCATTTTGGTTTTGTGTTTGTATGAGCTTGAAACTCTGACGTCAGCAGACAGCAGGCTACTGCTTGAAGGTTTGAGGAAAGAGCCTTGTGCAAGATACACCATTCACACCAGGACAAGTTTTGTTACACAGATGGAACAACTGCCTCCTTTTTCAAAGCAGTTACCACTAGGTACATTTGATG
Source organism: Pterocles gutturalis (assembly GCF_000699245.1). Lineage (NCBI taxonomy): Eukaryota > Metazoa > Chordata > Aves > Pterocliformes > Pteroclidae > Pterocles > Pterocles gutturalis. Next base: position 8,301 of record NW_010103361.1, on the reverse strand, counting down.
CTCTAAGGAAAATGTATTGTTGATGAGGCCGATGATACTCCAGAGTGAATTGCATTTCAAAGCATTGGACTTCATTAAATTATTTTCTCTTCTCCACATTGCCTGCAGAATCTTTAATTAAGGATGTAGTTAACTGAAAACTTAACGTATCCTCCAATTATTGTGATAGCTTTTTGATGCTTTCAATATTGAATACTTAGAAAATGTGTGAGAGAATCCAGGATTTCCTACACAGTAATATGCATGTGATCTTGATGATTGGCACTGATGAAAAGTATGGGAGCCTTTGCAAAAATACCATTTTTCAATTAAAATTCAAAATGTCAATTTAATAGTAACACCAAAAAAATGTTAAGTTGTGTGCTCGTTTGGGAAAAGAAATGGTGACACAGGCAACTAGAAGCAAGTGGAATAGAGGGCAAATGTATAAGAATTGTGCTCTAGAAACAAGACTTATAGATTCATCCCCTTTTACCTCATACCACTCTTCTGAGCTGGCTTGGTTATCAGGTGCTGCTGGTTTTCAGGTATTGGGTGAAGATTACATCTCCGCTTTCTTTTTGCATCTTGCATTGCAACAACAGGTGTCAGCCGACTCGAGCTCCTCCATGAATTCCAACACGCCGCTGGTGAGGATAACTACTCGCCTCTCCTCTACTGCCGATGCGCCCATGCTGGCAGGAGTCTCGGAATATGAATTGCCAGAAGACCCAAAATGGGAGTTTCCGAGAGATAAGTACGTAGCCTGTTTCTCTTAACACTACTGATGTGTCTGAAAACCATGCCATAGTATGAGAGGAAACATCCTTCCCAATGTCTCTGACGGTTTCTTTAGTTAAAAGAAAATAGCAACCACCTGAACCTCCTCTGAAGATCAAGATCCAATTCAGTTAACTGAATTCAGTCTTTTTTTTTAAACAGAAGCTGAATTTTCTCTGCCTGTTGTTCTGATTCTCAGATTTCTGGTAGGTTTTTCAGATAACCTGCTGAAATGTAGCTCTTCTGTTACAGGAATGAATCTCAAATGTTATTTCAAAATCCATATGATGAAGATTGGGAGAGATGTCCACATACAAGCATTGTTGAAGGGCAGTTGGGACTTCCCCAAGCAATATCTCTGTACATTAAACCCAGTTTCTTAGTTGAAATATTAGCCTTAATTGTTTAATATTTATAAAACAGGTAATAAAATATCACATAAGAGATAGCGAACAATCTCTTGTTTCTGTCAGGACCTTCTGGGTAGGATTTTGTGTTGATTTTGTATTAGCCTGTATTAATGGAGATAATGGTATTTGATTTAGTGGGACATTTTGCATATTGTGTATGTATATATACAACTTCTGGGGCTTAAAAGTATTGGGTTTCAAGCAGAGCGTACTGAGTCTTGAAACATGCAAATTCATATTTTCTTCAAAGACTGTTGACTAACATGCAAAATGAGCTGCTGAATAATCTAATTAAAGCTGTAACCATATTTCTTAATATAAAAAGGTATGTAAAAGAGAGATAATATTAATGCGGGTAGAACCATGATTATATATTAGAGTCAGTACTAACTTTAAGAAGTCTTTAGGTAGTTCTGAGAAAATAACAACTTTTATCATGAACAGCTCTCTTTCAAAGTTCGGCGTTGTAACTTTTGGATAGAAGACCTGTAACACAGAACCTTCTGACAACTGTTCTGGAAATTATTTTAATGATGTAGCTGAAAACTAGTGCAAAATGCTGTAATTGCCACCTGCAGTATTCTAGTCAACAGTGGGGGCCTGTATACATACTTCTGTCAGCCTGTACCCTGGGGGAATACACTAAATGCGGAAAATTTTAGAGTGCTAAACATTTAAAACCAGCATTCAGCACAAATGGAGGTGGAGCAGATTTGCAATGAAAGGAGGCTATTTAGAGGCAGTTTATTGGGTTGGGGGGCAGGAGGCACACAATGAGGGGTTTGTTACTTTAGTCCTAGCAGGGCAATAGCACATAAATTAACCAGTTTCCAATGCAAATGTTTGTTCTCTGCCAAGATCCTAAACTCAATTTTAGTTCTGGAGAAAATGCAGTATGACCTCAGCACAGCATATGCTGCCTTTCAGTCTTTGCACCTTTTTAAACGCACGTTTGCTTTAGAAACCGGTCCAGAGCAGCCTGAAGAATTCTCACCCAGGCAAAGACCCTGTTTGACAAGGAGTCTGCGGGCTGCCCTCGGGAGGAAACGCTTCTCGCTTCTGTCTTGTGCCTGAGCAGATAAGCCAGGCTTTCAAACCACTTAGCCCTGGTCTAACACTCTTTTCTTGATGGTGTGACAACCTCTCCCTGTATTTCACAAGGGAAGAATGAGTCCCTACACAGAATCACAGGATGGTTTGGGTTGGAAGGGACCTTAAAGATTGTCTAGTTCCAACCACCTGCCATGGGCAGGGACATCTCCCACTGGGAATTCTGCTTTTGACTGTGGAAAGCCAAGCCCTTAAGAACTTGGTTATGAAAATGCTTATCTGAATCTGGTCCCTATACCAGATAACATTAGCAGCATCAAACTCGCCGAGCACCCTCCCTGATGTCTGTCATGGCACTGCTTCTGGATGTTACATGATATTCGTTGTGAGTAAAGGAGCCCGAATCTGGCCGTTAAGGCTGGAACCAAAAAGATTTTGCCCGGAGGCTTTGAAGTTTCTTTTTTATTTTACCTCTTTATCCTCCTAAAGTTAAGATCGGCATCTCTGTGCCTGTTTGTTATGGCTGAGCAGGTTTTGCAACCAGGTATATACTCCACAAAATGCATTTTGCATAGCCTGGTTAATGACTGGTCTTTTTAAAAGGTTTCTTACATTGATACTGTGATTATAACCTAGCTGCTGCTTCCCACTCTCCGAGCAGAGCCTGGCTGCGGCAGACAGGAGGCATCTTCTGTCACCCTCACACATGACATTTGTGACAGCAAAGAGCCTGCAGCCAAGAAACAAGTCTCAGCGCTAGACCCAGCTGTGGGTAAATAAAGCCTCCCGTCTCGCCCCTTAAAGGATCAAAGCGCCAGGGGAACATGCGAGGATGTCAGACGAGCGATGTGGCTGTGGGTGGGGAGGCTGTGGAGCAGGCGGCTTGTCGGGGATGCTGGCATCTGCCAAGTGCCTTGTCCCACGGAGGTACTGCCTTTGTGCCCCGGCTCATGCAGCCGCGTCCCCAAACAAAAAGCAAGAATATGAATTTTGGGCTAAAATTAAGCTGCCTGAGAGCATGTTTGATTTTCCTTTCTGTTCGCACTGTGCCGTTATATCGCAGGAGTTAATAGTATTTAAAGCATCCCTCTGATCTTAATGCCACCCTTTACTACACCAATCATCAGCCACCTGAAAGTGACCACATGGCAACACATGCACAAAGAAAATTTTCTTTCATCTTCTTGCCGTCAATGTGAAAAAGAAGATGACTGTCTGTGTTACGACGACAGGAGAAGCTTTCCTCTTGCTGGCTGCTCCTGAATCTTGGCTGCAGTCTGAAGCTTTTTGAAAGCTCTGCTCCTCTGCACTGTCTCACCTCTACCCGTTGAGTATAGCCTCGTATTACAAGAAGGAGAGCTTAAAAGCTGGGTTTAGCAGCTGATCTGCCCTTCTGAGATGCTCGCTATACCATCCCTAAGAAAACATACTTTTGCGCGTGTGAAAATCGATGCGTACCCAGAGTCTCATCAGTTCCATATGATAAATGCTTCACGCTACAGCAAGTCGTTGAAAGCTTTTTGTATTTAGCCCTGGAATTTTGCTGGCTGCATCCCTTCCCCAGCTGCTGTGTGTTAATCTCCTGTTTACACCTCTAGGCTGACGCTGGGTAAACCCCTGGGAGAAGGTTGCTTTGGACAAGTCGTCATGGCCGAAGCGGTGGGGATTGACAAAGACAGGCCAAAAGAAGCGGTGACTGTGGCAGTGAAGATGTTGAAAGGTAAGAAAACAGGACAGTTAGGCATCGGGATGGGTGATATGGCAGTTCTCATCCACGAAAAGTTTCTTACGTGGCATCTGAACTCTGTCATCATGGGGGGGTGTCAAAGAGCACATAGCTGACCTCAGCCTTCAGCAGTTTGGGGTGTAAATCTGGGCTCTTGACAGCCTGTTTATCTTGAGCAGTGAATATTTAGGAGCCAGGAGATGTATTAGCATCGTGTGGGTCTCTCTGCTTTTAGTTTAGTTCACGTCAGAGGCTATCCAAGTGTAGATCCTAGCCCATTCAGTCCAGGTGGTGGGTGACTATTTATTTTAAATTTAATTATAAGGTTAGTTTGCAGGAATGGCATAGTTATTGGAGGTTTGATAGCTAAGGACAGCATTTTTATGTCTGATATTACTGTGTTGCCTCTTATCATGTAACACTGAAGAGGTGGACAGTCCATCAAAGAGATTGAGACTATTTTTTGTTAGGATGTAGCATATGACTTTATGTAACATACAGTGTATACTGGAAAACAAGCCTCGTATTCTGCATTTTGAAGCACACATGTTTTACACCAACTGGTGAGCTGTAGTGGAGCTCAGGCTGGCACATTGGAAAATATGAACTGAACTTGTGTCTTGTACAGATGATGCTACAGAAAAAGATCTGTCTGATCTGGTATCAGAGATGGAGATGATGAAGATGATTGGGAAACATAAAAATATCATCAATCTCCTTGGAGCCTGTACCCAGGATGGTGAGTAAAGAAAAGAAAGTAAGCCAGGACTTTCCAACAGGTCTGCAAAAGTCTCATTAATCATAATTTTTCAAGGGTTTTTCAGGAGGCATTCATGCTGTGATGGGATTTCTAGGTATTTCCCCAGCTTAGCAGCAATATTTTAACTTCTGTCTTTCATTCTACTTGCAGCTTTAACATGAGAAAGGGTACTATATCATATGAAAACTCTCTAATCCCTTACTATAGGGGGGAAAAAATTATGTTTTGCAGGGGCTTTACCCACGCCTGTTGTTCTGAATTGTCAGTCCTGCTTTAGTGGAACTTGTATCCCATGAATTGGAAGTGAGCGCTTTTTCTCTCTAAAGACCACAGTGTTTTTATTAAAATCTAATTATGTCATGTAAAGCGATACAGAGTAGCATGAAATTCTGCAAATTAAAAAATCTTAAGAAGCACTTTCCCCTTGTTTGAGATGTCATGGCATTTTTTCGATTGCAAATGCTTTTCAGTGCATGCGATGGTCTGGAAGGAACAGGCAGTGGGTCAGGGTTTAGGTACTTTTAGCCACTAATTGTAGCTTTGCCACTATCCTGCTGTAGAGCTTTGGGCCAGTCACATCGCCAAGTCCGGACCTCCTGTTTTTTCAAGTTGTGCTCACTTATTTCACAGTTAAACATTTGTTAATTCAGTTAATTTATCATGGTAGGTTAAAAGCTTCTTTCCAGCAAAACATTTTACCCTTTGACCTTACTCCAGTTTTCACACGGTTCTGTTTATCCCAAGGTCCATTGTACGTGATAGTAGAATACGCTTCCAAAGGAAACCTACGGGAGTACCTGCGAGCCCGCCGCCCCCCAGGGATGGAGTATTCGTTTGATATTAACAGAGTACCAGAAGAGCAGATGACATTCAAGGACTTAGTGTCGTGCACATACCAGTTGGCGAGAGGCATGGAGTACCTGGCTTCGCAAAAAGTAGGTAGAACTCAGCAAATACTGCATAAAGCGCATGGTGTGTATTTGTTTGGCGCTTTTTTAGTTTATTTTTGTTCTCATCTCGTTTGTGCTCAAGAATTTGCTGGGAGAAGGACCTTTCTCAAACAAGTTGCATAATCTGTAGTCTTGGAGATCGATGGGAAAATTCATACCCTTTTTAATCTCTGTTTAATTATATTGCTTAAATGAGGCCCAGAATGGATCATTTAAAGTAAATATTGTGTACATATCTGCACTTTGAGTTCATAAGCACAGGTGGTCACTTGATTACACAAGTTCTATTACTCCACCCATGAGACAGCAGGCACCATTTGCCTTCTGTTTCCAGTCAAATCGACCAAATCATCTCATGTAGTGATGTAAAATAAATGAATTCAGCTAGTGAAAGGATTTACAGAATAATAACAGGCAGAGCTGAGAAGCCCACAAGATGCCAGGGCAAAATCGTTAAACACAAAAGGCAAAAATAAGGGGAATGAATTAGTCACTTAAATTATGTGCTTTACTTAAAACTGGTGTTTGTCAGGAGACCAAGCTTGTTGAAAGAATTTATTTATCCTGTCCTGTCCCTAGACACTTATTTCTTCACCTTTTCTTCAAATATTTTTTTTTTAACCAGTAATTTGATTAAACTGTCGTTATGAAACCTTAAATAGCCCTGTAGAACTAACTCTGTAAACATATTGTGGCTTGGTGGACAAGCAATCATGAATACCTCGGGTGATGTTTGGACCCAATACCTAAACCAGAGTACTAGACATGGATGATACTTCCTGCAAGGTGTGGAGTGGTTAGTGGGATTTATACCCATTTCCAGTAATGTCCACTCCCAAGTATGGAGCTATTTTTAAACAAAGACCAGAGCTGAGTGTAAACCTCCAGTCCTCTTGTATGGAGTAATGATTTTTTTTTTATTGCTTTTCTGCACTTGTAGTGGTTAGGGGGAGGGGGAATTGCTGTCAAATTTTGCTTTTATTCTTTTGTTTTGAAACAGTGATTCTTAGTGTAGTAGGGTAGACAGGGTGACATGCATGACACCAAGACAAAAATCTTCTAGTGAAGTAAGCATGAGTATCAGGTAAAGTATTTTAGGATACCTCTTTCTAAGATTAATGAAAAGTTTGCCTGGCAATGAGCCACGTCCCAAGAAAACAGAACTGTTGTGAAAGGAAAAAATAAATCTCTTGATTGGCAAATCTTGAGAACAGGCATCCACCTGAGAAACTCTGAAGTGCTGTTGTAGGACACTGCCAAGAAGGAGTGCACTTGCACAGATGCACATGGCAGAACCATTTCATCCTTGATCCGGTTCCTTTGCAAAAACACTCGATCAGCTCTGTGCCGAACTTGACAGAAAGTGAGGCATTGCACAAGGCAGAGGGAAAACAAAGGCAGCACATAGTAAAACTGCACATTCCGGTTCTTCAGATAGGCCACTGTTTCTGTTTGTGTTTCACGAGTTCTTTTCCCCCTAGGGTTCCATTTATTGAGCTGGAATAATAAGAGAGCTGGTCTTCTCAAAATATTTCCATCATGCAGAAACTGTGAGAAGGCCTGTGTTCTTGTCATTGCAATCCAATAAATGGCTCTCTGAGACTTCAAAAAAGGAAAAAAAAAAGTGTTAAGATGATGTTTGGGCGTCTTACAGAAACTTTTTGCCTTACAAGCAGTTAGGGGTATTTTAAGTTGGAGGGATGCTTCTTAAAATTGTTTTGACACGTCCTCTCCTACCTTCTAGTACTGTGCAAGAACCACAGGGGAGCTCCAGATACAGGGGCTTGCCCAGATCACTGCAAAGAGACAGAAAATTGTTAGGGCCAAAGGGTCAGCTATGAAATGTGTCAGTTATGGAAATCAGTAGTGGCATCATTTTGAAGACAGGAGTCATCTCAGTTGCAGGGTATGAGAAAACAGAAATTTATTGACAGAAGATACCAGGGTTTGAATCCCTCAATATATTCACACAGAGGTGTTGCGTGCCATTTGAGATGGCTTCCTAGGGGAAGCAGGACTAGGGGAAATGGATACAAGTTGAAGGAGGGAAGATTTAGGTTGGATGTTAGGGGGATGTTCTTTACTAGGAGAGTGGTTAGGCCCTGGAACAGGCTGCCCAGGGAGGTTGTGGATGCCTCGTCCTTGGAGGTGTTCAAGGCCAGGTTGGACGGGGCCCTGGGCAACCTGATCTAGTAAATGTGTATGTTTGGTGGCCCTGCCAGGCAGGGGGGTTGGAACTACATGATCCTTGAGGTCCCTTCCAACCCGGGTCATTCTATGATTCTATGATTCTATGATTTGAGATGCTCTGCGGTACCCCCAGCCTGCCATTCTGGAAAGGCGGGGCTCTGCTGCAGGTCCTGTGTCATCCCTGGCAGTCTCACTGAGATACCTTGGATATCCTAGGGCATCTCAGATGACATTATGTACTTGTATTTGGGTGATGGAATTGAATTCCTAGTGTCTCAGAGGATGTTCTTGTAGGGTTTGAGAACAGTGACAGGGAAGTAGGAAGGCTGGCCTTATATTGTGTCTGCTAAAGTAGCGTCATGGTTTGATCTGGCAAACACCATGCGGCCGCTCGCTCACCCTCCTTCTTCCTGGGGACAGGGAGAGGATTAAGGGGGTAAAGGGAAAAGAGACTCA